>NC_052508.1:66013707-66313707 GCF_014356525.2 Nilaparvata lugens | reverse complement strand
GTACTCGCTGATGTATATCAAGAGGAATCAGGAGCAGCTTGTAATATGTACAGCCTTAATACAAACATGCCGCTAGACTGGAAGTGCCCCGACACCGACCATAGATTCCGGTTCCAGGCAATAAGATTTTTTAATAGCCTTCCTAGGCAAATTCAAGAAGAACGGGATTTTGGTTTTATACCTCAGTGAAAAATAAACTCCTAGAGAAGCCACTCTACTCACTGCAGGATTTTTACGACAAACATCTTTTTGATAGACAAGCATCTCTAAATTACGAATAACCATGAAGATTATTCAACTGTAAATCAAAAAATTTAGACACTGCCTATCTGGAGATAATAGTCATTTACCGCAACGACCTCAAGTATCAAGTAGTCAAGGATGGTGCAGCAATTTGATCAATAAGTATTTATAATTATAACTATCTTTAGCATTAAAATGTAATCTTTATAAGTAAATAATTACAAACTTAGAGCTTTATGAACTCTGTAAGATACTAACCTTATCTGGCCACTCAGACTGAGATTTGATTGCTCGTAACCATACACTGTCTAAGTTTGGTGATTTTGTTGAGCCATTTTTCTCAGAGACTTTCTGAACCTTTGCAGACATGATTCAAGATTATTTTCTATCAAATCTCAAGAATCAATTAGGATTAAATGCATATTATTGAGTTGCACGTGAAAGTAAATAATAACCTAACCAACAAGGCCGCCTTTCGAGTTTTGCAGCAGAACGAACACTCAAGAAGTCAGCTGTGGAAAAAAATCAACGTCATCCAAGTTTAATTGAAAAATAAAATTGCTCCAAGTGATACAACTTTTTATTATAACTTTGATGAATTTATAAATTTTATTGTCTAGTCTAAAATCTTAGTAGACCTGGATTTTTATTATTCAAAACATATATATTATTCAATTTTTTTAAACCTTGACATGCTTACAGCTGATACGGTAGTGAATTAAACGTTGATCATATGGAACCAAAAATCATATGTTTGCTGCAGACTGTATTTTGTCGTCTTGCTTGTGTGCATTTCATTTCCCAAATTATTATTGTGATGTAATAATTTCATAATACTTGAGTTTGATAAAATAAGTAACTTATGTGTTCTCGTTTGTATAAAAACTGGTGATTAAGTGTAGAATTTATCAAGTTAGTGTTCTTTACTTCAAAAAACCTTCAAACTGATTTACAGAGATGGTGCCGACGGTGGTAAATTGATTATCTTTCTTGACAAATATTGTAATTTAAAGATGAGATCAGTAACATTATTGTCATACTTGAGAAAAAACAAGTACAGGTACTTTTCTGTGATCATTATTGTACTACTGATTTTCAACTTCACCTCTACAAGTGGTGATAATCAAGTGATAAGTAATGATAAGGTATCAAACAATACTGCTTCAAACATCAAATCAAGTGGAACAATCTCAAGTACAACAACACCAGCAATTATACTAGGTGGAGGAAGTCATGATCCCAAAATTGACAGTACTATTTCAAAGACAGATAATAAGCCTGATGTAACAGATACAAAAAGTCAACTAAATATAAATAATATTCAAGCAAAACCTGCCAATGAAATACCAATAGACCAGAATGTATTGAAGCCAAAAGTTCCAGAATTTACAGGGCCAATAGTTGGAGGTGCTAATAAGAATGGTTTAATTGAGAGCTTGGCTGGTGTTAAAAAGAAAACGGATGAAGAGAAAGCTGCAAAATCCAAATCTCCTGCTGAGAATGAAGCAAAGGTTGATGAAGCAAAGAAGGATTCTAAAGCAGCTAATCTTACCTTGAGTAGTCCCTCTGTAGAGCCGAAAGTTAGTGCATCTACAGCTAAACCTGAAGCTGCATCTAATTCGCCAGCTCATAGTCCCAATGATGCAAATGTGTCTTCAACAACAGTAGCTCCAAATGAACCGGTCCTCCCAGAGAAAGGCTCCGCGGAAGCAGAACATAACAGCTCGATGGCAATATTTTTTGTGCTGTGTGTTCTAGCACTGGGTATTCTTTTAATTCATTTCATGCTACTCACCCATTTCCAATATTTACCAGAAAGTGTAGTTATCGTTTTCTTAGGAGCATTGATAGGACTTCTGATAAATATGATACCTGATCAGAAAATTGGTAACTGGCGCAAAGAAGAGTCTTTCTCACCGACTGCATTTTTCTTAGTACTACTACCACCAATCATTTTCGAATCGGGATACAATCTTCATAAAGGAAACTTCTTCCAAAATATCGGATCAATCTTGGTTTTTGCAATAGCTGGAACAACTATATCCGCCCTGATAATAGGGGGCGGAATCTACTTGTTGGGATTAGCAGATGTTGCTTATCGACTAAGTTTTGTCGAAAGTTTTGCCTTTGGATCTCTGATATCTGCAGTTGATCCTGTGGCAACTGTTGCTATATTTCATGCCCTGAATATTGATCCAGTGCTGAACATGTTGGTATTTGGCGAGAGTATTCTGAACGATGCCATTGCAATTGTCCTCACCACTTCGGTCCTGGAATCCAACAATCCGGAAATGTCGTCATCGGAAGCTGTATTGACTGGCATCAACCGATTCTGCTTGATGTTCTTCGCGTCAGCTGGCATCGGCGTGGTCTTCGCGCTGATCAGTGCCCTCCTGCTCAAGTATGTTGATCTGAGGAAGAACCCTTCTTTGGAATTTGGAATGATGATTGTGTTCACCTACGCTCCGTATGCTCTAGCTGAAGGAATCCACCTGTCTGGTGAGTTGATTAATTATTTTCCTCATTATTTTATCACAAGTTTCACGTACTTCCCTTCGAGAATAAAGAAATCTCGTTCAGAGGCTGACTACTAACGTAAGGGTGTAATCACTTTGGATGCGTATATTTGCAAGTGCATGCTCGGTTATTTGTTATTATATGTTATGTTCACAAGGCGGGCATAAAACCCCCAGGGACACGTCATGGGAACACAAAAAGAAACAACCAGTCGACCTACTAGTCCAAAAGAAAAACTAAAACAATCAAAAGAGAGAAAAGTAATCAAAAATATGCGCTTAACAAGCTACTGTCCAACATGAAATACTCACGGAGTGAGTACAAATAATTATCCAATAATAAGCCTTTCAAGGCCCTCCGAAATTTGCTGTCAGGCAAATACCTAGCCATCACCGGCAGCTTGTTGAAGAGCCTGACAGATAGATGAGCATAGCCCGTTCGAGTCCTGCTCAGTCTTTTGTAGGGCTCTTCAAGCTTCTGTCTCCCTCTAGTCTCATGTGGGTGTATATTTTGCTTCGTTACAAGCTCCCCCACATTTGCATGTGTTCTGCAGAGAGTCTGAAATACACAGAGGGAGAAGGCTGTGAGGATCTTCTCTCTCACAAAGAGGGGAAAACAGTGGGAAAGTCGCTCAGCACCACAAAGGATTCTCAGGGCCCACTTCTGAATGAGCAACACTCGCGACACATCTGTGGCTCCACCCCAAAGCGTGAGGCCATACAGGAATATGCTCTGGAAAAAAACAGAAATATCAGACCTTAAAATAGGATGCAGGAACATCCTTGGTTATGCATAACCAAGCGCGCAGTTGAGAAACAAAATCTGGGAAGAGCAATAGGAACACTCACACTGAACGCTTGCTCTTGCTGGCTGGTATGAGAAGCTATTTATAGACAAGTCACAACGTGTTTCAATGGCTCTTTCCAGATGTTTTTCGGCTCACGCATAATCTGACGTGCACTTGCACATACACTCATCCAATGTGATCATACTCTAAGTCTTTGAGAGGACAAGCCTCGGGAGAGGCATGTGAGTCTGGCACTCTAATCCCCGGATGAAGAGGCAATACCATGTTTTCTGAGATCTATGACTGACCTATTCAGCAATTGCTGGTCATTACTGGATCATTCAGAATCATACAACTTCCAGAAAAATACCATATGCTTAACGCTGTGCAAAGGCTAAAAAGAAAATTTCTACTGTTTACATTTGTTAAAGTTTTTCGATTTGTATACAATCAAGCTATCAAAATGAAAATTTTTTTCTCCGGTCATTACTTTTGAGATATCTTCTTCAATCTTCATTTGTAGGACCATTAACCAGCCAGATGAGCTGGGTTGGTCATCACGTCAAAAATACAATTTCACACAGAAGTTTTTGACAACACTGTCACGTCAAAAAATAAAACATAATGGCATAGATGGCTAAACACGGTGATGGCCACTAAATGTCAACTGTAGACTCCTGAAAAAATTCACTCAAGGAGTAGTATGGTCTGGCACGCAGCCAGGACTTGAGTCTCCTCTTAAACTCACTGTCACTCAAATGACGCACAGATGGAGGTAGCATATTAAACATTTTAATAGCGATATTGGGATAACAGTTCTGAGCCTTACTTAGCCTACATCGAGGAACATTGACTTCGAGAGCATTTTGAAGTGAGTAGGCACTCTGCAACCCCCTCAAATTCACTGTCAGATTGGTATTCCTAATACCAACCAGGGAAGCAAAGATGAACTGGCTAAAAACTGTGAGAATCCCGAGTCTGGCGAAGAGTGGCCTACAGTGCTCCAGATGACCACTGGATGACAATATTCGAACTGCCTTCTTCTGCATCATAAGAATACTCTCACAGAGTAATACGCTCACATGAGAATACTCTCATATATGAGCGCATAAAGTTTGAATTTATCCGATGACAATATCCGAACTGCCTTCTTCTGCAGCATAACAATACTCTCACAGAGTAATACGCTCACATGAGAATACTCTCATAAATATGAGCGTATAAAGTTTGAATTTTTGGGACAGGTCATTACCAATTCGGTAACAACTAAATCCATATGAAATTGTGAGGATAAATTCTACATTGTATTGTTGATTGAATAAAATAAAAAAAATTGAGGGTATCAATTTTGAGAAAGTGTTACAATTTATCAAAAATAACTCAACTAAAAGTTATTTTCAGTAAATTGAATAACTTTATCAAAAATTGATATTTTCAGAAAATTATTGTTTTATTCAATCAGCAATACCATGAAGAATTTATCCTCAAAAGTTCATGGATTTATTTCTTACCGAATTTGAAATGACCAGTCCCAAAATTTATATTTTATGCGCTCATATCTTAAAAAGGTAATGATCGGAGAAATACTTTTTTCCTGAGAAAGCTTTTTCATTTTGATAGCTTGTTAGTAAGCAAAACGAAAAACTTTGAACAATGTCACCAGAAGAAAGATGGAAATAAATTGGAAGTTGCATTTGTTCATATGTTAATTAATGAATAATTATTATCAAACGAAATTCACAGCATTTAATTGGGATTTTCGTTTAATAATAATTAACTAGTAGAAAGTTTTTTTTCAGCCTTTGCACAGCCTCACGTCTGGAACGGTACCAACTGTAATTTATACAACAGTCCAAATATATCTAGATTATTTTTTAAAAAAGGTTATTTTCAAGAAAGTTGTCTATTTCATTTAAAAGTCAATACTTTATTGCAGCAGCTAATTGAGAACATCAATTTCATGACAAATGTCAATGATTGACTGAATCATAATTACAAGCAAGAAGTCAGTACAATAAATCATAAAACATAAAAATATACTTATTTCCATAACAATATAAGTAAAACCATAGAGAAACAATAGCGTAAGTAGATATCCCATGGTATAGGGCGTTTATGTCGCAACTTTTACTTTTACCTCAAGTCGATTACTGTCGCTTATTGTAGATTTTTACTGTTTTGTTGGGGTGAGAGTGTATGATCGGCACAATATGAGAGACTACTAGTGTCTTACACCTTTTTGGGAAAGAAATACGTGGACTATCAGCTTGAGATAACAGTAAAAGTTACGACATAAACGCCCTATACCATGGGATATCTACTTATGCTATTGTTTCTCTATGGAAAACACACTTATAAGACATAATCATATCACTAGTTCACTCATAAGAATAGTTGCTAAGCAAGCATATTGTCAACTACGTCATAGAAACTCTTCTATTTCATAATTGAATTCATCAACTTTATTGTGCAGGTATCATGGCAATCCTGTTTTGCGGCGTGGTGATGTCGCATTACACGCACTACAACCTGTCAACGGTGACGCAGATCACGATGCAGCAGACAATGCGCACGCTGGCGTTCATCGCCGAAACGTGTGTGTTCGCCTACCTCGGCCTGGCCATATTCAGTTTCCGGCATCGGGTCGAGCCGGCTCTCGTCGTGTGGAGCATCATCTTGTGCCTGGTTGGACGTGCCTGCAACATTTTTCCGCTCGCTATTCTCGTCAACAAGTTTCGCGAGCATAAAATCACAAAGAAAATGATGTTCATCATGTGGTTCAGTGGTAAGTTTACACTAAATACAAATTAGTAAATTCCAAGATGTCAAGAGTCATCTTTATTGTCAAGTAGTCCAGTCAAATGGTAGTTTTTTAGGAAACAGCCCCGAAAGAATTTCGACGGTTATAAATGTATTTTGGGGCGCTGAATTCGAATTTGAAATTTGCTGATTCGCCAGAGGGCGGCTTCACCCCAAAACCCCCAAAATTTCGGACTTCTTTAATTTTTCCATTTAATCTCGAAAACCTTGAGCTTTTCGAAATAAGCATTCTCTAGAAAATTAAAGATAATACAATTTCCAATAAATTGAGATATCGCGGAAGACTAAAATTTTTACAGATGGAATTAAATAGAGAATGCATTTCTTCAAATGCTAATTAATATAGAAAATCATGTCTTCAGCAAAAATATCATCATTTTTCAATATTGGCTGTACCTTTTGAACGGTATTGAATTATTGGAAATTGTATGAACTTTATTTTTGTAAAGAATGCTTTTTTCGAAAAACTTAAAGTTATCTCGAAAACTTAATTAATTCTGAACTGGATTTCTTAGGAATTTTTAAATTTAGTAGTTAGGGGAGGGGGAATACACCCAAAAATAGAAAATCATGTCTTCAGCCAAAATATCATCATTTTTTCAATTGGCTGTAACTTTTGAACGGTATTGAATTATTGGAAATTGTATGAACTTTATTTTTGTAAAGAATGTTTTTTTTCGGAAAACTCAAGGTTTTCGAGATTAAATGGAAAAAATTTAAAAAAATCCGAAATTTTGGAGGTTTTGGTGGTGATGCCGCCCTCTGGCGTGTCAGCGAATTTTAGATTCGAATTCAGCGCCCCAAAATACGCATAGAACCGTCGAGAAAAATTCTTTCGGGGCTGTTTCCTGAAAAACGACCATTTGACTGGACTAAAGATAGAGGATCAAATTTTAAGAAAATTATGTGATAATGTGGTTCAGTGGTGAGTTAACACTACTAAATACTTGTAGAAATAGTAAATTTTAAGGATTGATCCGTGGTCTAGTGAATAGAGTGCTTGCGTAGCAGCATAGAGATCCCGGGTTCAAACCCTCTCATTACCTAACGTTTTTGAACCAGATAACTCCCGTGTTAAACTGTCAGTCCCAGCTGAAGTATGACTGTCGTAAGGCTCATTGACTGCTTAAATTATATATTCAGGTGAGGTGGAACCTTCCCGTAAGGGACTCTCCACCAGCAAAAGCTATACGAATTTACTTTTTTAGTAAATTTTGAGTACAAACATTGGGGGCTTTTCAAGTCAAATCATCTAAATCATCTTTATTGCCAAGATAGAGTGGCAAGTTTTAAAAACATTGCAAAAAAGATCATAAGCAAGAATAAGTATTACATGGCATTACCATAAACAGAAAAGATACAAAAAGAATAAGGAGAATCTTGTTCATCGCTATTGATAGTAATTAAAAATTCTTGGAATGAATTATTATACATTATGTAGTTAGAATGTAGCAATTTATTGGAACTGCAATTATAATTGAAAAATTCTTGTTTATTTTTCCAGGCCTAAGAGGAGCTATCTCCTATGCACTTTCTCTACATTTGGAATTCAGTGATGAAACCCGCCATGTTATAATTACAACTACACTTATTATTGTGCTTGTAACAACGCTATTGTTTGGTGGCTCCACGATGCCTCTCATGAAAGTAAGTTGAGTAAAAATAGTATTATTGCTTCAAAACTTATATTACTTTTCCATCGAAAGCAAAATTTAAAAATTACTTAGTTTGAGTTGTTTTTTTTTTAAATAGTTGGCATAATCGGGGACACAATTGAACAAGACATTTCAAGTATAGGTAAAATTTGTAATGCGAACTATTAAATAACGTAACGTTAAGAATCAATAAGCTTCAAATCGGATTGCTTGAAAGAAGGTAGGCTATACTTTATGTTGTTTTTTAAATGCACTTGGCAGTGATAGCAGAAGGCCTTGAACTAATCGCAGTGCAATTAGTATTCTCAATTACGGATATGTTTACATTTGACATGTGCTTGTTGTTTTTGTATCTATTCTGTTAATATCTGTTCTAACTTACAGAATGATCATACATTGTAATTCTTAATAAAAACAATATAAAAACTTGTAGTACACTTTATTATTAAAAACTTTAAAATATTTTAACGACTAGTGTGTTTCGACTATAGGTCATTTTCAAGTTATTTTTTTCAACTTAAATAATGACATATTTTTATCTCTCTTCTGTATAGGGCTACTTGTAATACAAATATAAAGAAAATAAAAATCTCAGTACCCTTTTTTTTAAATATTTTATCACAACATGTTTCGGACAATGATGCCATTTTCAAGTGATATGAAGTAAATAAATTTAATACTACTGGAAGATTCTTATTTTGATCATATGTTGGTGTATTCATATGTTTTTATGAACTAGGACTGTAAATTTTGGGTTAAAATATAACCCCAATAACCCCATTTTTGATAGAATCATGCGAATTTAAACCCAAAATTTACAGTCCTAGTTCATAAAAACATATGAATACACCAACATATGATCAAAATAAGAATCTTCCAGTAGTATCAAATTTATTCACTTTATATCACTTGAAAATGGCATCATTGTCCGAAACATGTTGTGATTAAATATTTAAAAAAAGGGTACTGAGATTTTTATTCTCTTTATATTTGTATTACAAGTAGCCCTATACAGAAGAGAGATAAAAATATGTCATTATTTAAGTTGAAAAAAATAACTTGAAAATGACCTATGGTCGAAACACACTAGTTGTTAAAATATTTTAAAGTTTTGAATAATAAAGGGTACTTCAAGTTTTTATATTGTTTTCATTAATTTGTACAAAAGTAGCCCATATATGTGAAGTGTTTTTAGTGTAATTCTTGTCTATAAATAATGTTATGAGACAATTCTGTCAGTACATTTAATATTCTTAAACAAATTGTTTGAATACATTGTTTCGATTTAAATATTCAATGTTTTTTCAAATGAGAGTTGCTTATAAGTTGAATATATATTCATACTTCTAACAAAGACAAGACAAATCAAATCTTATGACCCTAACATTCCACAACTTATTTTCGTAGAATTTTGATGGCAATAGATGCTCGGCGAAACGCTTTTATACTGATCAATTCTATCAAGAGTTGATGGCCTGGTGAATGATGAAACTTGTAGGTTTTTAAGGATGTGAAGAAAATCAAGTTTTATTTTTGGTTTGATTTATTCAAATATAAAAAACAACAAAAAATCACTTCACTTATATGGGCTACACAAGGGTACTACACGTTTTTATATTGTTTTTAATAATAAAAAACAACTTATGGCAATCGAACTCATCAACCGAGGATGTGAATTATTTCATTCTTCTTTACATCTTCTATTCTAGTAAAAATATAGACTACTATTAATTTTCCATTGTTTTTATCAATCCACTTCTCGTTTACGTTCTCGTTCCTGGCTCTCTGTAACGGTGGAATTTAGTAGCGCTATTTTCGATCAAATCTCTGACTAGCTAAAAAAATTACACAAACAAATTAAATACAAATTACATGAAATGTGATTAATTCCCTCGTATGAAACGCATTTGTTGTGTTCAATATGAGCTCAATATTGTTTGTTATTGTGTGTAAAGTGTGAACAGACTTAAGCTGGGTTTACACCAAAGTTATTAACAAAACGTTAATAACTTAATAGATTCTATTAGATTCAACGGAACTTGACAAACACATATGCTCATGTGTATGATAAGTTATGTTCAATCTAATAGATCTAATAGAATCTATAAGGATTAAGTTATTAACATTTTGTTAATAACTTTGGTGTAAACGCAACTTTACTATTAAAAGCAGAATTTAAATAAACACACTTTTTTATGTTTTTGAACACGATATGCAGTCAGTCATTAAGTAAATAATTAAAAACTTCTCAACTGTTGAAAATGATCGCTAGACGATTGAAAGTACTCAGTCAGTAAGTAAAAGTTTTTAATTATTCACTTAATAATTGACAGTATGTCGTGTTCAAATACATAAAAAAGTGTGTTAATACAAAGCAGCTCGGAATGGATCAAGAAACCATCACATTTAAATAAAGCTTAGTAGACTTTCGCACGACTATTCTATACTTCATTTTATAATAATTCTGCAGAATATTGTGTCTCCTATAATTGGAAATTTATTCTTTTCTAATTTCCAGTATCTACAAGCTGACAAGAAGCAGCAAGGACGAAGTCGTAGGAAAAGGAAAGACAAGGGTCTCTCTCTGAGTAAAACAAGAGAATGGGTGAGTTTTTAACAATATTTTCAAACAAATATTCGACGAATCAAAATTTGCATGATCGGGCACGATTAGCTGTTATTCAAGGTGATCATATCTTCGGCCCTAGGGTCGAAAGTGAACATGCTGATTTCGTAGGAAACTGATCTCTTTCGAACTCTGTATGAGGTACGGATAACAGCTCATGAAAAAAAATGTTTTTTGTCACAATAGAACGAAAAATGCTGGAGAAACACACATTCTCCACTCGTGGTGCAAAATACACTATTGCTTTACTGCAATTTTTGTATTGTAGATCAGTCAAAACCTTTATAAACATTCAGTTTAGAAAGTGAATCATTTCCGTTCAATATCTAAATCATGTCCAATTGAAAATTATATTAATTAGAGCAGGAAATGCTCAAGTAATGTCCCAAGATGAATATTGTCTTATCCCATTCAACTATATACAGATGGAAATTACTGAGATATTGCAATTATTCAATGAATTAATAATTATTATTAAACGAAAATCCAAATAAAATGCTGTAATTTACCCCGAAGACTTCTGATACTGCAAATATTGACAACAGGTCAAACAGCTAGATTGAATTTAGCTCATCGGATTTCCATCTAGTTGTTTACCCTGTTGTCAATATTTGCAGTAGCAGTAGAAGTCTTGGGGGTAAATTACAGCATTTAATTTTTCAAATTCAAATTCAATTTGGATTTTTGTTTAATAATAATTATCAACTATAATACATTAAAGAGTAACAAGACATCAGATAATAAAGAATCTCAGGATTCTAAAATATACTGTAAAACAAACCGAAAAATTAATCAAGTTGTTTTCTTGGAATCAAGTTTCATTTTACATATTTCAGAAGGTAGTTCTTGTACTCGTACCTTCGAGATTCAAAGTTAGTTTACTCGATGGATAATCAAATAATAAGTTAGTTTACTCGATGGATAATCAAATAATATGTTAGTTCAGCTGGTCCAGAACTCCTTAAAGTTATCATACATCTCTTCTAATGCTGGACTGTTGTAATTCATATAATTATTGCTGAATATTTTAGGTTACACTTAGACTAGTACCGTAACCATGTTATTCATGGTTAAACGGTGGTTAGAAACCCACCTAGAGGTGTAGATCCATTCATAGTTTACTCACATTACTTCGCAAAAGTTTTTGCCGGTTGTACAACAGCCGGTTAAATTTTAACCGTGATTAATCTCACGAGAACCAATCAGAGAAGCCGTCTTATCAAAAAGACCTTCTCTGATTGGTTCTCGTAAAATAAATTACGAATAAAATTTAACCGGCTTTTGTGCAACCGGACCTAGGACTTATAAGAAGATCATACTCAGCATAAAATGTGCTACTTTCGTTAATATTAATGTGTGTTACATTCTATTCCAGGGGCCAAACGATAGATTCAGAACATCTTTCCGAATATACCGAGGAAGAAATGGAGGTCAGCTTTCTCCAGACAAGGATCAAAGGATTTGCAAAATGGGATCTGAAATATTTTATTCCCTTTTTCACTAGACGATTCACCCAACAGGTCAGCCATCACATTCGACTAGAAATTGAATTTTCAATCTAAGCTCAATCAATATGTGCATTTGAGCACAAACTCAAATGAATACAACTTTCACTTTTTGTGTAGTTGAGAATTTGATATTGGGGTATTATTCATATTAAATAAAACGACTAAGAAATTGTCAAAAACCAGAGATTTTATTGAAATTAGAAATTTTAAAATTGATACAGATGTTATCAATACAAACACAAACTGAAAAAAGCTATATTCGATTAAATAAAAAGACTAAGAAATTCTAATTTTCTAAATCTCAATAAAATCTGTGGTTTTTGACAATAATTTCTAAAGCTGTGTTTACACCGAAGTTATTAACAAAATGTTAATAGCTTAATCCTTATAGATTCTATTTGATTTAACATAACTTATCATACACATGATGAACATATGTGTTTGTCAAGTTCCGTTCAATCTAATAGGATCTATAAGGATTAAGTTATTAACATTTTGTTAATAACTTTGGTATAAACGCAGCTTTAGTCTTTTTATTTAATTGAATATAACTTTTTTTCAGTTTGTGTTTGTATTGATACCATCTGTATCAATTTGTACCATCGAAGTATTTATTTTTGGTGCACGACCAATACAGACATATACAGATTGCTCCTCTTTTAATTGAATTACCGTTCAAGACTCTCTCAAAGTCCAGATTCAATACAAGAGTTCTGATTAAACTATTCCCACTCAGCTCAGTCGGTATGAATAGTCCCATTTGAACTTATGGGAATAATTTGGTGGATTCAATGTAATTGAGGGCATCTAATTTAGTAAAAAAACTATTATTAGTGTTTGATACCAGCCTGATGATTTTTTTATAACATCTATCAGTTATTTTTCACATTCATTGATGAGGGAATCCGTTTTTATACAGTAAATGTTACCATAGAGAAAATATACATTAGATTACTCGTCTATGACTTTACTCTACTAAATTTCGGATCGTCATTATTTCCAATCTTATTAATCTTAGACCCGGTTGCACAAAAGCCGATTTAATTTTAATCCTGGTTAATTTCACGAGAAACAATCAGAGAAGGCTTTTTTGAAAAGACGGCTTCTCTGATTGGTTCTCATGGAATTAATCACGATTAAAACTTAACAGGCTTTTGTGCAACCGGCACTTTTAATTTAATGTTTTCAAGTTTTCAGTTGAAGTAGAGTGCGATAGTGAAATTCTTTACTGGTTTTAATCTATTTAAATTATATAATTTGGTTTGGATATTTCTGGACTGGAAATTTGATTCGAAATGATGAAGTGAAGCAACATAACCTATAGTGAGGTCCATGTTATAATGGCAGTGGAGAAAGATAGGAGAACAACGTTGACGATCCTCTGTCTTGTCAATGCATTCTATAGACGGTAGCTCATTCAGGTTTATTGGTGTAATATTAACTGTTCATTCTCGTTTAAAATAATAAATTATATTTTATTAAGCAAGAAATAATATTTTTCAATAATTTCATAATGAATTTTCATAATCAAGATGAAATATTTTGTGAATTATTAATTCTACATTGTTAAAAGACGATCTGGCAACAGAGCAAAGCGAGAAAGAGATAGCGCTATCTGCTTTGTTGAATGATAGACGAGGATAACAATACCATTGCTAATTATACACTTCCATTATAACGTAGACCTGACTATAGTTTTGGACATACTGTACTTGTCTATCTAAATTCGGAAAGAGAACAGTTCTGGGATAGGCCTGTTCGACCTTTCCTGATCATGTATATGAGTTGTTTATTATAGAATGTATAATGAATAAAGGCTAGTTATTGCCTTAAATTTTCTTTCCATTACGAACTGCGTGTTAATGATCACCTTTCAATACTTAAATTACGACATAGCAGTTCAATTTTCATTATTAAAAGCTATTAGCTTCTACTCACGTTTGTGGAGCGCTTTTGTATGCTGAGTCCTTTTTCAATACTTTAATTACGACATAAAAGTCTAATTTTAAAAGCTAGTTATTTCTTAAGATTTCTGTGTTGATTAGTACACTACTTTTATAGTGAGGTCCACGTTATAATGGCAGTGTTTGATTAGCAATGGTATTGCTATCCTTGTGTATCATTCAACAAAGCAGATAGCGCTATCTCTTTTTCGCTTTGCTCTGTTGCCAGATCGTCTTTCAACAATGTACAATTAATAATAAATTATCAAAATATTTCATCTTAATTATAAAAATTCATTATGAAATAATTGAAAAATATAATTTCTTGCTTAATAAAATATAATTGATTATTTTAAACGAGAATGAACAGTTATGTTAATATTATATCAATGAACCTGTATCAGCTATCGTCTATAGAAGGCATTGACAAGACAGAGGATCGGCAACGTTGTTCTCCTATCTTTCTCCACTCCCATTATAACGTGGACCTTGAGTCGTTCGGACGTGAGTCCTTTTTCAATACTTAAATTACGACATAGCAGTCTAATTTTAAAAACTAGTTATTTTTTTATTAGTACACTATTTTTAGTGCTTTTCAAATTTGTCCTGTGGTAATGATTTGTCTGGTGATTAAATTCGCAGGAGTTGAAGGACTGCAAGTCGCAGATGACTGATCTGACAAACCAGTGGTATCAGGCGATCAGAATCTCACCGACCGAATCAGAGGATGATCAGCAGCATCAGCATGGACAGAGCTGACGTCTACCTTCCAACAAATCAGCCTTGCCATCCATGGTGTGAGAAAACGCTGATTTAATGTATGTTTGTGGTGCAACAAGCTCAACTTTCCAACACTTGAATTATTGTACAGTGTAATATACTGCAATGAACCGGGTGTTTCAAAAAGAATGACCATATTTTAAACAGTTATATTAATTTATTTAAAAAATTATGCTCACAAACCAATTTTACATCGAATTACTCACAAAAGTATCAAGTTTTTGATGATGTATTATGAGTGTTCTATGTGCCCTCCTTTTGAGGCTCGGACGACATCTAGACGGTAGCCAAACTCATCCCAGACTGTTCGCAACATGTTTTCTCGGACTGTAGCTACTGCATCAGTTATCCTGGGTTTTAGCACCTCAATATCAAGTGCTAAGGGAGGAACATAAACATGATCTATCATGATCTATAGCTACTAGTTATCCTGGTTTTTAGCTCCTCAATATTAAGTGCTAAGGGAGGAACAACTTTGAAGATCATGTTTATGTTCCTCCCTTAGCACTTAATATTGAGGAGCTAAAAACTAGGATAACTGGTAGCTTCAGTCCGAGAAGACATCTTGCGAACAGTCTGGGATGAATTTGTACCGTCTAGATGACGTTTCAACCTCAAAGAGAGGGCACATAGAACACTTATAAAACATCATCATGAACTCGATACTTCTGTGAGTAATTTGATGTAAAATTGGTTTGTGTGCACCATTTTAAAAAATGAATATAACGGTTTAAAAACTCATTTTTTTAAAACACCCGGTATTTACATCGTGATTCATAGTTCACGTTGTAATTACGTCAGTTTTCCGTTGTAATTGAGGTTATTCTCATGTATTTAACATTGGAGGATATCTTGGAAGATTAATATTATTATGTTGAAATTGAACATGCAATGTATTTACATCGTGATTCATAGTTGTTTACGTTGTAGTTACGTCAATTTTCCGTTGTTGAATTGTAATTAAAGTTATTGTCACGAATTTAACATTGGAGGATATCTTGAAAGATTGTTATTTATTCTTTAATGTTGTTTTCCATCACGAACTTCTTATTATTAAATCACTTTTTTCTATTAGAAAGAAATACTAGTAGTCAAATTTATAGTTTAGTTTGATATAATGCTAGTAAAGTAAATTCGTATGGCTTTTGTAGGTGGGGAGTCCCTTTCGGGAAGGTCCCACCGCCTGAATATATAATTTAAGCCGTCAATGGGCCTCACGACTGTCATACTTCAGCCGGAACCGAGTTTAACGTGCCCATCCAATAACACGGATAATGCTAGTCGTTCTTTTTAATAGAAAAAAGTGATTGTTATTATGTTGAAATTGATCATGTTATAAACTGTAATTTGTTTACATATTGATTCATAGTTTTCTTTATAATTAATTCAATTCTCCGATGTACAGTAATTAAATTAATTGTCATTCAACATTTAACATTAAATGAATAAAGGATAGCATAAAAGATTGATGTGTTGAAATTGACCATGTTTTTCTTTTAAAAAACGTTATAAATATCTTTTCTGAAACTGTGGTGAACAAAAAATATATCCATACAGTTTTCCAGGATTTTGCAAGTTTTAATAATTTTTAGGTATATTCTTTCGTGAATTAATAAATATTTAAAAAAAAGTTATCAATATATTTTCTGAAACTGGTGAACAAAAAATATATCCATACAGTTTTCCAGGATTTTGCAAGTTTTAATAATTTTCAGGTATATTCTTTCGTGAAGTAATAAATATTTAGATTTAAAGGTGCGAACCGAACTAGTAAGTCGCGGTGAGGTTCGATGCCACTAAACAGCTTTGCAGTTATAGAAGCATTTGGAGTAATTGATATGGATATAGAAGAACGCCAGCAAGCTTAAATTTTTATGTCTACCCTGATCGTTCTTGTTCGGACCTAAGAGCTATAGTGGATTACACTAGTACATACTAATTTACGTCGTAGTAAATTACTATTGCTTAGATTAAAGTTTAGAACGGCAACTTAACATAGCTCAAATCTCTCCTAACAGAACAAGTTACATTTCTTGCAATTACACAGTATTAGGCGGTCTATCTAATGTTATTATTATTATACATTTCAATAATAATAGTAAAATAATGAAATTGCTGTACTCTATGTTAAGCCTACAACTAAACTATTTTCACATTACAAATTCGTATTCTGATTGTATAAATAGTTTATCTCATAAAGCTATTAAGGATAAGAATAAGCATACAGCCTATTGAACCGTCGAAGCATATATTATGCTTTGAGCTGAACCGTCCTGATTGTAGTCAAAAATACACGTTGTTTATAAATGAATATGGAGGGTTTGAAAAAAAATTGTTTTATTAAACTTACGGATTTAAATTGAAAAAACTATACATTTAAACAATTTAAACTTCAGTTTCCTTAGCATTTATAATTATGTATTCAGTAATTGTGGCATCTATCCGGTGTGTTAATGAAGTCACAAACGTAAAAATTTCATGGCGTTAGGTGAGGAGGTACGTGGTCGTGGAGGCCATGCATAGCAAGCCCTGTCATTGTGGTGGGAATATTACAATAGTGTTAACAATCAAAACTGAGTTGCTCTCCCACTTGACTTATATAATAAAAAATGTAAAGACTATTCAATTTTTTAGATATAATGAAATTATTGAAACGCAATAGAATATATCAAGTAGGCCTACCCTTTTATTTTATGACAGCATAACTAGTTTCAACTCTTCAAGATCCATTTTAATGTATGGTTTTTGAAGAGTTGAAACTGGTTATGTTGCTCTAAACTAACAGGGTACTTGCTGACGTTTATTGTGTTTCAATGTAAGGGCTGCACCATCTACGACTACATAATATAGGTTTGGTTGAATTTATTATGATGTGTTTCATTCCGGGTTTAAACCTACAGCTGATAGTTCTCCGCTCAAACCGGGATGGTGTTAACGTGACTTAGGGCCATATGCACCATCTATGTTAAAACGCTGATCTACGATTAAATGAACATCACATTTGTTATGATGTTCAACCCATTCCGGGTTTAAACCAACAGCTGATCTATTTCGTATTTTTAGTGATAATATATTGTTGAATATTTCTTTTATGTTTGGTTTCGAAGCATCTAAATTTAAAAATCTACTTTATGAGAATAATATTAAGGACTGAAAATTTTGTGTAGTGAACAACAAGAGAACCTATTTCGGACTAAGTGTAATCTTATTTAAATTTGGCAGAGGAATAGCACAAGGTCATCTTATTTTTCTCTCCCTATCATTTAAATGGTGTACTTATTGTATGAATCGATAAAGAATAAAGTTTATACCGGGATGGTGCATATGTGCATATGAGTCTAATGTAACATACAGTATTACAAAGAGTTACAACCCTGGTATTCGTTTATAAACATTCTGTATAAAGCATCTTGCCATATTGGCAGGGTTGGACTACAATATTACTGTATAAAGAGTTATATATAGGCCCGGTTGCACAAAAGCCGGATAAATTTTAATCGTGATTAATTTCACGAGAACCAATCAGGGAAGGCTTTCTCGAAAAAAGGCTTCTTTGATTGGTTCTCGTGCAAAGCCTTCTCTGATTGGTTCTCGTGAAACTAATCACGATTAAAATTTAACCGGCTTTTGTGCAACCGGCACATAGTATCGTTATAAAGTAACTGTAGGTTGAACTTGTCGCTTGGCTCTAATCTATAGTTTACTGTAATCTAAGTTTTACTCGAACTTGACGTCAAGTAAAGACCGGTTCCAAAGTCTTATATGCTTACGTCCTTAAAAAGAACTGAGTGGTACCATACTTTGTCAAAAGCACAATATTGAATATAGACTGACTTGCACAAATGCTTTGATTAAAAATCATTGTATTTTGTTTGACAGTAAATTCCCCTTATTGAACTGTATTCTTGATATTATGATACATTCAACATTTTTCTTACTATTACTCACGAGCAGACCAACAGGTCCATGTGAGTAGAGTTTCAATTATTTTGTGAAATAGTTTAAACATAATCTTCTTTAAATTAGTAAATTTACTGATGTTTTATGAATCTGAATTTTTTAGTGAAACAATAAATTCAATTCAATTCTTTTCCAAATAGGTGGTAATCTTCTTATAACTACTTAAATTCTTTGAACCGTATTAATTACAAGTATAAATTATTATTGATGTATACATTTGAATGAAAAAATGTTATAAACTTGGAAATTATCTTGTTATAGTTACAATATTCTAAAAAAAAACACTAATATTATTATTTATTCCAGACTTTCAATGAATATTGAGATTGTAATTTAGTTGAACATTGTTCCAACATCTTAATTGTGATCATTACCAGTAATAATATTTCATTGTATTAATTTATTGATTAACAAAATGAAAAATGTTACCATTAAGTTATAACAGTTCTCTATTGGCCTAGCTTACTACAATGAAGCTTGTAAATTGTTTTTTGAAAATGATAATTAATCTCTAATTAGCTTCTCTTCATAATGCGTATTTTCTCACGAAAATAAAAAAATATGATATATTTCTCTGATTTGTGTTAGTGCTGTAAGATAGTCAAGATGCATTTGCATACTTTGCACAATATTGTTTGACTAAATTGATGAAAAATAATTTCGTATGTAATAAAGAAAATATTCTCATATAGTAACTTGAATTATTTATTGTTTTTCCAACTGATTATAATCTAGATTATTGTTCCTTATTTATTTTCAAAGAGATACTATTATTTTTTAATTGAATAGAGTAGAACCACAGACTTCTTCTCTGTGCTGAACCCTGTAAATAGAATTAAATTTGAGTAACCTCCTATCTGTTTTCTTCCTAGACACTTCGGTCATTTTGAGTCTTTGAGAAAAAAAAATGGTAAAAAGAAGGGTTCTAGTGTATTCAATGAAAAAAAAAATAGATGAACTGATTCAATATTTAATTTTATGCTAGTTGTAACTTGCCCATCATTTAATGGATTTCAATAAAAATTGGCATCTATTAAAATGTAATAAGATGTACTGTAAAATTATATAGAAAGAATGTGGCTTAATATTTTTATACATTCACATATTAAACCATATTATTGGGTATCTACCAGCATAGTAACTACTGATATACAATTTTCTATAAACGACCTACCCTATCCATATATGAACATAAATCAGTAAATTTAATGGAATATCTCAGTAGGTAACCATTATTTGGTGGCAATTTTTTTGGTGTCATCTTTTTTAAGACAAGTCTTCATCTTCATTGCTTATCAGTATTGTGATATTTTTTTAAAATGTGCACAACTCAGTACATTTCATGGAATATACCAGAATATTGTAATTTTCAGTAACCATTGGCCAAATGATTTTTGATAACATTATGTGTGTTCTAAGGTGGACAAGCCTTATGCTTATGATAAATTCAATTTGGAGTCCATTGCAACCAATGATAAGTCCATAATATCTTGAGTTACCGTATTAATATATTACAAAAAAGATGCACTATTCAGAACATTAAATTTAACGTTAAATTTTAAAGGAAAAGTTTATAAAAACGTTGTCAAAAAAGTTTATAAATGCTGCACACATTTGATTGGGTAAAATTGATTAATATTTTGTAATTGATTTATAATTTTATATTAATTGATTATAATAAACTTGATGAATTGGCAGTATGGTGGTTCTCCTCAATTGTTGAGGAGTACCTACTGTAGCCCCATAGGCCTACCGTAGTATATTATTATATATTCTAAAATGTATTATCATGATACATAATCATTATCCAACTAACAAATCAAATAGCTCCCATGAAATACGGAGCTAATTCTTTTAATTAATTTATAATTATTAAAGAATACATAATTTATAATACTCTTACCTGTAGCGATGTCCTCACTTATATTGCTAATATGGTGAGGACCTCGTGAGGTCCACGTTATAATGGCAGGATTTGATTAGCAATAATTGTATAGCTATCCTTGTCCATCATTCAACAAAATGAATAGCGCTATATCTTACCCACTTTGCTCTGTTGCCAGATCGTTCCTTAACAATGTGGAAATATAATTAATTAGCAAAATATTCAATATTGATTGTTGAAAAATATAATGTATTGCTTGATAAAATATAATTGATTATTTTGAACAAGAATGAACAGTTAATATTATATTAAAAAACCGGTAGCAGTTACCCTCCATAGAAGGCACTGAAAAGACAGAGGATCGGCAACGTTATTCTCCTAACTTTTCCCCTTACCATTATAACGTAGACCTCACTATACCGGTAGCTGTCTTTGCTTTCGATGAAGTGTGATATTTGGACAACGGGATGATTCAAGCAACTGCATTTCTCATTAGATATCTAAACTTCAGTGCCAGCACAACTTTCCATTCCTCCAACAGAGTGATAGAGCAGACAGCAAATGATTGTGATCTAGATGGCACTTGTTGCAAACTGACTGAAACAGTTTTGTGATGTCGGCGCTCTTCGTGTTTTCTATTTTTCAATTCTTTTTAAAAATTAATTACATTGCAATAAATTGCAATCAATAGAATTAAATTTTAAAATTTGATTATTCAGTTTGTGCCGGCTTCCAAGTGTTTTTTCCTTACTGTACTTAGTTCATCTTTTTAGTCTTCTGAATAGTGTAAGTACTGTATTTAAACTATCCGTTAAATTCAAAAATCTCCACCATATTTTTTAATACCTACAAGTTTTATTCATTTCCATAGTTAGAATAGACATTAAAAAATATAAGTTAATTTTTAATAATACGTAATCTGTATATCTTGAAGTGCATTTAGAGACATGTCGAGTCGAAACGCAGCGTCATTACAACCGTCACGGCTAGTGCAAAAAATAACCTAAAAATACATTAGATTCGATGACACTTTAGATGTTTTATAAACGTTATGGCGACAAATGAACTTACTTACATGTTTTGTTTTCTCCATAGTCTGTGACCAGGGAATCTTCATATTTCTCCTTTTAGTAGGAGTTTGTGAGTCGGCAGTCTCCTGTCACAAGTCTGAAAGTATGTTTCTCCACATACTCCCAACACTTTATAATAGGACCGCGCTGTCAAGTATTATTTTAGTGTAGCAGCAAACAAACTATTGTCTTCAAGTGCCTCAAGCTTTGACGGCAGCAGGTTCGAGAAGTATGCATCGGCATGTGCTGGGTGCTCGGGACTCCTTGTATTTTTTTATTTGTTGTAGATATGCTTGTCACCCTTCAATGTGGGTTTTCCTCTCCATGCCAAAATCTTAGACTTGAGGATTACTTGTGAGATTACTGTCACTTGTTCAAATTCTTTGAAGAGTGGCTTACAGTGTTCCAACATGCTTACTCCCAGACTTTTTCTCAGAGTCTTCTTTTGGATGATGAGTGTCTTGTCGAGATTTATCTTTGATGCTAAGCCCCATGCTACGATACCATATCTCATGCACATCACCCCTGGTAGGCAAAGTATAGACACAGTGGAAGGCCTTTATAGCTGACCTGTGAATGAGAAGATTGAAAACAGTGAGAATCTTCTCACTCACAAAGAGAGGTCTTCAATGTGCTAAAAATTCGGCCCCACAAAGAATCCGGATGGCCTTCTTCTGCACCAGCTGTATATCTTTTACCTCAGAGGCACCACCCCACAAGGTGATACCATATGCCATCACACTTTGAAAGAAGACAAAGTAACACATGCGGAGGTGGGCCACTGGTTTACGTCTTCTCAGGCTCCTGAGCGATTAGAGCACCCTGCTCAACCTGCCGCAGACCACCTGAATGTGCCCACCCCAGGAAAGCTTACGGTCCAGAAAGAAACCAAGGAGCCTCACTGGAAGGAAATCATATAGCACTCCATTCCTGAGGCCAAACACAATTTTTTGAGTCTTCTCGCCATTGAGAAGGAAAAGATTTGCCCAAAACTAGTCCACAAGAGCCCTCCCCAGATGCACACATCATTCTGCCCAGGTCAGCCATCTCACCACTGATATCCAGCATTCAGGTGTCACAGCATAACACACCACAGTCCTGTCTCTGAAAAGGGAAACATCATTAATCATAATGAGAAACAGGAGAGGCCCCAGCACAGAGCCCTGGGAGACCCCACAGCTCACTGATCTAACTTGAGACCTTACACCATTCGCTAGCACTATCTGCTCACGTCCCTCCTGGTAGGAACGGAGAAGCACCAGAGGGCTGTCACCAATTCCATAGGAAGCAAGCTTGGCCAAAAGAGTAGCATGGTCCAGGGTGTCAAATGCCTTGCTAAGGTCAAACAGTGTGAGTTCAGCAAGGCCTCCCTTCTCATAACTTGCATGAACCTTGAGAACAATATATGGGAGGTGAATAAAGCATGATACGCCATGAATGCTGCCTTTCTACCCGATATATAGAATATTCTTTGAATTACTTGAGCTGCCGATAATAGCTTTTAACTTAACTTCTCAATGTGATGCTGCCAAGATAATTTACTGTCTACCTTAAAATCGTTGTTCGTATGTTATGGGTTTGAATTAAATTAGATGCGCGGCTATAAGCAGGCGTCTCGAGACGTCTCTAAAGAATTTCACCTTTAAGGTGTGTAAAACTTGTGGCAAAAGCGTGAGGCTATTAATTTTTGATGTTACGGTAATATTGATTCATTATATTATGATTACAAATCAATATTTTTTTGGACATTTTGAGAATGGCATAATTAACCAAAAGTTGTCATGTCTTAGAAAAAAACAGAGAGAATGATAATCGTTAATTCAATTGAAAAACCATGGAGTTCTCCGTGAAAATAAATCGTAAAATTATAAGTTGTATATTGAACCATTCTATTTTATAAGAAATCATATTAAGTTAGGATAGGGCTATATAAAAGAGAACTAGATATTAAGAGATATTCAAGAGCTATATATTAACAATTTATCATATTTTCAGATCCAGAAACATGCTCTCGGTAAAAGATATGAGCATTCACTTCCTCGTAACCAGTGAGAATGACAAGGACATCAGCGATGAAATGAAAAAAACATTTCAAGTAAGTCAATTTTCCAAATCAAAAGCTTATTGTTATGCCTAGTCCACACACTCGCCAAGTTGCTGGCCAAGCGATGCTGGCCTTTGCTCGCGAAAACGAATGGGTGCGAGCCATCCACACTCTTGCTCTCGTCATCATCTCTACGCACTTGGCGAGAGTGTGAATGCGGCAATATACTATTCAAGGTAACTCAAATATATATCCTGATGCTTCGTCCACACTCCTGCCAAGTTGCTGGCCAAGTGGCTTTTGCTTGGCCGCGTTGTCATCCACGCTGCAATGTGGCCATTTGTGGATGCTCGGCTGGCCACTCGCCTTTGCTTAGCTGGTCTCCGCTCGACAAATATCGGAGCAATGGCAAACGAAGGGCAGTGAGGGCTAGCGCTGGCAAAGCAGCCATCCGCACTCTCGCGCTCGTCCTCATTTGTACGCATTGGGCAAGAGTGTGGATGCGGCATATAAGCTACTAATACTTCTATTTTAAACATTTTTCAAATATTTATATTAAACATTTTTGGAAGGAGTATTAAGAATTGTACTGCTACATTAAAAACTTTTAAATTTTATTCAGGAAGATCCAATGTAACTCATAGACGAGATGTGTCCAATAAAGAATGCATGCTTTGTGTAAAGCTATGTTTTGATGATGTAAATAATTAACAATTCCCATAGAAACATAATGCTTCCTTTGTTACTGATTCTATGTAAAATTAGAAAAAAAATTCTGTATTTGCCAGAACATATTACAATATGTATAAGCTTGTGATATAATACTGTTGCGGGTTTCTACACTAATAAAACACTTGAGGTGATTTAAATACTAATTAGCTTCATTACTTATAAAACTATAACACACGGGAGTAAAACTAGACACAACTATAAACTGATAAACTATCTTGAAATTAAACTGAAATACCACTAGCGTACGTTAAGTCACTAACTAGTATAGTCTTCTATCACTTTATCACGTCTCTGTCACGATTAGAAGCAGCGAACGCTCGACTCTAGCTTCTCAATTGTTACTGAGTGAAACACGCGTCATTTTATATAGGGAACAAAAGTCTCGAGAATAATCTATAGGTGGGGCTAAAACGACCGACCAATCGCAGCGCATGGAAATCGCCAGAAGATTCCGGAACACGCTTGTCATTGGTCGACGGCTCCCTGCACCAAGACTTGAACTCACTTGAAGAATCTAGAAGCCCTTCGCCTCTGCCGCCACTCTAAATGCCTCATCCATAACACTATAAAAATTCAGTGTAGCCTATATGATGCATAACACAAAATACAGTACACAACACTGAGTACATAGATGCAACAGGGAAAGCAGCATGTAGTGTGTTTAAATGAGATTTGAGACAATTTTCTTGTTTCCAGGACTGCAAAGAGGCAGGATTGAAACCGAAATTCGTAACTGAAGCTGCTGTGAAAGAGTTATTGAGGGAGGAGAAAACGAATAAGTCTATTATTGTCGAAAAATTTGAAGGACATCTATTTGAATACTTGAAGAGACAAAAATGCTAGTAAGTACATTCAATAAAATTATATTTTTTTCACCGCTGTATGATTACATTTACTAAAAAATTTTACTTCACCAACTAGTTTACTTTACATTTTTACATTTTAGCAAGATGTTCTTGCTCTGTGGTTAGTAAAGATAGTTATAAGTCCAAGTTCATGATCTCTGCTATTTGAACCTACAAATTGAAGTACTCTGGTGTAAAAATAGTAATAGTGTAATAATTTCTTCCCATTCTTGTTAATCTCTTAACACTTCTGGTTCAATACACAATGTACCCTCGTACACAATGTCCATATAATATTATATATTGTACACTTTCGAAATTAATTGATAACCTAAACGATTTAGTGTTCTCTGTGCCTTGATAATTTATCACTCAACATGCTAAATTTTCGAAACTTATGAATTCCAAAGGAGCTGAGATTTATGGCATTGATTGAGAAGCTTTGTTGTCTTCAGTTAGAGAACTATATTTTTGTTGAAGTTGATGCCCACATATGCCGGTGGCTTGTGCGTGGGTAATGAGTGTGACCTACAATTCTAGGTGGGTAGCGAACCACTGAGAAATGAGTTTGCGGCTTATAGTTTGTCTGTCTGTTATAGTGAGGTCCTCGTTATAATGGCAGTATATGATTAAAATTGGTGTTGCTATCCTTGTCTATCATTCGGATAGCCTATCCTTCTCTACCTCTGCAACGTAGAACATTTTTCAACAATGTATAAATATGATTAATTAACAAAATAATCAATCTCATTTATGAAAATTTATTATTAAATACTTGAAAAATATTTTTTCTTCACGAATAAAATATAACAGATTATTTTAAACAAGAATGAACAGTTGTTATCAGGAGAACCAGTATCAGCTATCTCTATAGATGGTAGTGGCTAGCTGTTTACCCTGTTGTCAATATTTGCAGTAGCAGAAGTCTTCGGGGTGATTTACAGCATTTAATTGGGATTTTAGTTTAATAATAATTAAACATACTATTGTAATATATTGTCACAAAGTGAATTTGTGACGGCAGGAGAATTGTCCCATAGGTCAGTGGTTGAAGGGACGGATTCAAGGATCCAAAGGTTCAAAGAACCCCACACGTCATCCGAAGCTTATTGTGTTCCCAACTACGTTAGTTAGTCAAACCAATACCTGTGTCCTTTACAAGAACTAGGAGTTTTCCCCTTTACTAACATCCCATTCATCACCTGGTTGCTTGCAGACAAACAGAGCCATTCTCCTTGCCCCTTGTCTCTCGCAATCCAGTGTGATATGCTTGGCAGTCTCTTCAGACTGATTGGTCCTGGTGACCTACTTGAGTTCCACCCCTGGCTTTCTTTGTAGGTCCTTCCGCTGAGGAAAGGGTCGACAAATTGCCTCTAGGTCGCCCGGCTACCCATGACTCAGCCTCTGGATCCACAATTGTGCCTGCAGTTTCACCCATCTCTGGTCTCTTGGTTTTTTACTTTTGTGTTCCTGAAGCACCCATTTCAGATTGAGGAACCTGCCCTGATGGGGCAGATCCACTACCTCCGTAAACAAAGCCTTAGTGCATTCGTGTGACGTCAGCACAGGTAGGGCTCCTACACAATCAAAACACTAGCTGATATAGATCAGCTGAAATCATCGAATTTTTATTGGTGTAGGAGCCCTACCTGTGCTGACGTCACACGAATGCACTACGGCTTTGTTTGCGGAGGTAGTGGCAGATCCCGATTGGTTTGGAGGCAACTTCTAGAGTTGCCTTGGGGTTTGGTCTGTTTATGTCGTTCCCATTAACAGCTAGGGAATTGGAGTCAACCCAGCCAGAGCCCCGCATGTCCAGGCAAGGCTAAATACTACAGGAGGGCGCCCAGTATCCTGCAGGCACCGTTAGAGACACCATATAAAAGCCTCACCCATTAGCATGGTCTACATCACACCTGGGGTTGGCCTAAGAAGAAGTAAGAATATGACCAAGGAAGGCCGACAGATAGAAAAGAAAGGAAGAATGGCACAAAGCTAAGTCAATGGAAAAAGTGCCATTCTAGAAATGAAAAGTTCCAAAGCATATCAAGAAGGAGAAGAAGGTTTATGGAAAGGGGTCCCTTTTAGTCGCCTCCTACGATGAGCAGGAAAAGCACCACCCATCAGCACGGTCCACATCACACCTTGGGTTGGCCTAATAAGTAAGAATATGGCCAAGGAAGGCCGACAGATAGAAAAATAAATAAAGAATGGCACAAAGCTAAGTCAATGGAAAAAGTGCCATTCTAGAAATGAAAAGTTCCAAAGCAAAGGAGAAGAAGGAAAGGGGGTCCCATTTAGTCGCCTCCTACGACAAGCAGGGATGCTGTGGGTGTATTCTGGTTTTCAACAAATTATTGAGTACGATGATCGACTCAGAGCTCCCCAAACCCAAATAAAATAAATTATTATTTGACTTGATACTATATACAGTGGATTGTTTGAATTAATTTTCTATAAGAACATTCTAAATTCAAAATCTTTTGTGATTATTTTGGGATAAGTAGGTATATGTGTTTAAAACTGCTGAAGAATCATAGCCTCTTTTTTGGACTAATATGCAATCAAAATTCGGGAATGGAATATTAAGGACTATAAATCCTGTTTTTTTGTTTCCAATCATTTTATTTTATAATTACATATCCGTTTTAAAACCAAAGTGAAAAGGATGCTTTTAGGGAACCCACTGTACAGTGTTGGAGAGTTCTTTGATCTCCCTTGTGATATTATAAATAATTTCTTCCAAGCTGACTGACATATTTATATAATTACGAGAATTGTTATGTTATAATTATTGATTGATGTTTATAGGTATGTTGTAACCTGTATTTTTTTATATTGAGATGTTTATATGTGACATGGCCCACTGTACTATTTTAAGTATTTATCGGCTAATAAATATATTTCTATTTCTATTTATGATTAAGTTGTTTTGTCATTGTTGTTAAATAAATAAACCCACAGGGGGCAACTTCATCATAATCATCCTCATCTGAGAGATTGCTAGCCGACCAGCTAGTGCACGGAATATTGACTTGAGGTATGTTGTCTTGAAGTTGTTTTTCAGTTTCGACGGCTACTGCAATTATCATTATTAACATCATCACTTCATCCTTTCATTATCATCAACTTCTTCATTCCTTGCCTCTCACCTTGTCACGTGATCTTATGGCGTGATACTCTTTTCTGCGCATCTTCTTCTGGGCATTCCCCCTTTACCCCTTGGCCACCGTTTTGCAGCCCGTGGTCTAGCCTGGCCGGGCCGCTATTTAGTGAGTTATTCGGTAGCTTAGCTAGTGTAGAGATCTCGGTGATTCTTCGCTACGCAAAGATAACTTGAAGGGTGAAACAGGTGTATCTAATAATTGACCGAGCAAAGTGAGGTCTAAGATTCAAGTCGACGGTTTGGCATCTCTCTTAATGTTTAAATGTTTGAATGTCTATATGTTGCGCATTTACGGCGAAACGCGTTAATAGATTTTCATGAAATTTGACAGGTATGTTCCTTTTTTAATTGTGCGTCGACGTATATACAAGGTTTTTGGAAGTTTTGCATTTCAAGGATAATATAAAAGGAAAAAGGAGCCTCCTTCATACGCCACTATTAGAGTAAAAATCAGACTATAGAATTATTCATCATAAATCAGCTGACAAGTGATTACACAGATGTGTGGAGAAGCCAGTCTATTGCTGTATTTCCATAAGGTCTATAGTTTCAATCAGGTACTTGTGGATGAGAATACTGCGTGAGGTCTACTGTTCACAGAACTACTAGTATTTACAATAACACGTTATTACAATAATTTATTTTGTTTGTGTGTCGTAATTTTAAATTTGAAAAAAATGTTCTCATGTTCTAGTGTATGTGGACCAAAGTGCCTTCAAATTTGCCTAGCAGAAAAAAAACCGTTGCCACAAAATAAATCGCCTGTGTTCATTACTGCGATGAGAGATTTGGTTGTTTCTGCCTCCAACATTCCACCACAGATCAAGGTATTTAAAAAAATTTAAACTTCAATATTTTTAAAATGCTTGTTCAGTATTTCCAGAGAACTTGAACTGTTTCAAAATCTATTGTTTATATTCTCAACGTCTTCGTTCATAATTTATTCGAAAAAGGCGTTCTTGAAATAGGTAGTTCAAAATAATTGTTTCTGGAAGTTTGCTTTATTTATAATTATAATAATAATAATAATAATAATAATCCTTTCCTTTCCTTTTCCTTCGTCCTGGTACCCCCAGAAGAAAGGAGTTTATTATAGAAAATATAACAAACAAAACAAATGAAGAATAATAAAAAAAAGCAAGAATGACAAAAGATAAGAAGATTCCTTTTCAGTGGAAAATTTCAAATATTATAAACCAGACGAATTATAAATTCTCCAAAACCTTCTTTGACTGGAGGAGTCAAGTTTTACATTATATTAAAAAAAAAAAACCATAGAAATAGTACATTGATATAAATCAATCAGTGATCCCAAAATAATAATTTTCAATTCAAATCATATCAAAAGAAAAATAGTTGAGTAGAAAAAAAAATTGATACATTGATAATAATTCATTTAATTGTATTGTGTAGCAATAAAATGATAAAACAATGGGATTTCAGTTGTTGCTTATCACAAACAATAATACACAAGAAAAAAAAATATATATATAAAAAAAGAAAGAATTTATGAAGATCATTCAAATTCACTCAAATAATTTAACAGAAAGTGTTTCATCTTATTTAATAATAATAATAATAATAATAATAATAATAATAATATAATAATAATAATAATATTCATAATAATTATTACATACAAGTACTGAACACTTCCAGTTATCTTCTCTGATACACTTCACCACTGTGTTTTAACCTTCTGTGGATGTGAACATTGCCATAAGAATCAATGTAATTATTTTTCTTGCCGACTAGGGAGAATTGATGGGAAGCGACACCTATTGAGTCCCTTGATGCACAAGTAAGTTGCACCCGCATTAATACGTGTGATATGTTGATTAGGTGCCAGTGGCAGTGAAGGCGTTGAAGCCAGGTTCGTCGACCGAAGACAAGTTGGACTTCTTCAGCGAGGCGGAGACGATGAAGCGCTTCGACCACAAGAACATTGTCAAGCTGCTCGGAGTCTGCATGAAGGAGGCGCCTCTCTACACCATTATGGAGTTCATGCTTTATGGTCAGTGCCACATAATTCAAGTATTTGCGGATAAATAATAAGGGCCAAGCCATATGAAGCGTTTTTCAGGCGTTTTCAGACAGCGTTTTATAGTCGGCAGGGCAGGAAGCTCCTCCTCTATTGGCTGATTATCATAACAGCATTATTTATATCATAAAGTATTGTTATCATAACAGCTGTGATAAGTTCTAAATAGTGTGTTTGTCATTTCGGTTTCAAAATTTTATAGTTTTTTCAAAGTTTAGAATTTTTTAATTATTTGTAATTAATTTAATTAAATTTAGAAGTATTTTTTTTTTAATTTAAAAATGATTTTTTGTGCGTTTTTAATTGTAAATTGAGTGTGTAATTTAAGAATTTTGAAATAACAAATAACCTAGCTACATTTGGACTGTTGCATAAATTAGAATTGGATCCGTTTTGGGCGTAAGCCTGTGATACTTTTCTGTAAGTTTTGTAATTTTGAATGATTGAATTGAATAAATAAATTATCAGCTGATTGGGTTGATGTTTGGGAATAAGCTGATAGTTAGCCGATCGCTGAGCTTCCTGCCCTGCCGACTCTAAAAACGCCTAAAAAACGCTTTGTATGGCTTGGTCTTAATATAGGTATTGGTTACTATATTATAGAATTTTCGACGAGGAACACAGTAACAGCAAGTTACTGGTGGCCAGTGCTTTCCATTACATCACTTTCCACCAATATCCATTCACCAAACATCTGTTCAAAGCAGCCTGCACACAGGGACATTAGTAACTTTCACTAGTTGTCTCGGCAACGCGGAATTCAAAATGTCCGGGGCTCAATTAATGTATATTGCATTTTTAATTCCTTGTTTCCGTGACGGCTAGTGGAATCCTGATGGAAGCTACTATTGTCCCCGTGTGCAGCGTGCTTCAGTGTAAATGGCTCGTAAAGACTGTTGCAGTAACGAAAATGTACCTTCATGCTGGATTCCCGCATATCAGTATCAGAGTCCGTTGTCGGATCAGTGAAAATATTCTTCTTGCGAGTTTAATGGGATTATTATACGAGAATGAACAGTTAATATTACATCAATAAACCTTTATCAGCTACCGTCTATAGAAGGCATTGACAAGACAGAGGATTGGCAACGTTGTTCTCCTATCTTTCTCCACTGCCATTATAACGTGGACCTCACCATAGTAGTTATTCTCCGTGAAGCTATGTGACGCTGGTAGTCTCTCATACTATGCCATTCTCACACTCTCACCCAGCCAAAACATTAGTAGACAAAATAATAATAAACAGCCAAAATAATAGACAGTAATGGGGCTTGAGTTAACAGAGATCGGCTCGAAATTTGGAACATAAACAACCTATACCATGGGATATCTACTTGTGCTATCTTTTCTGTATGTCTAAATAGTAGTGGGTTCGAATCCCGCCAAGCACTTGGCTTTTAGATCATGACATAATTTCTAATCAAACTATTAGTGCACAAGTGTGCACTTGAGTGGTCATCATTCAGCAAAAAACATAATTTGTTTAAAACTTTGCCAATATTGTAATGCTTGATTGACCACGGCTTCATTTCTATTCGTATTACCAATGCCCTATTGAATACTTATCTGTTGATCATTCAACAATAAATATTTTTTGTTTTCAACTTTGCCAATATTGTAATGTTTAATTGATCATGGGTTCATTTCTATCGTATTACCAATGCACAATTGAATACTCATCTGTTGATCATTCAGCAATAAATATTTTTTGTTTTCAACTTTGCCAATATTTTAATGCTCAATTGATCATGGCTTCATTTCTATCGTATTACCAATGCACAATTGAATACTTTATCTGTTGATCATTCAACAACAAATATTTTTTGTTTTCAACTTTGCCAATATTTTAATGCTTAATTGATCATGGCTTCATTTCTAATCTTATTACCAATGCACAATTGAATACTTATGTGGTGATAATTCAGCAATATATATGATTTTTTTTCAACCTCTCCAATATTGTAATGGCAGAAATTCTAATCACATTACGAATGAACAAGTAACTCAGGTGCTCATCATTCTTCAGAAAAAAAACATTATTTGTCTAATTTTGCCAATATTGTAATGTTTTATTGCAGAAAGCAATCGAAAAGGGCATTCCGATAATGACTGTTGAATGGGTGGATGCCGTTTGGAATGAGGGCATCAGAAGGAATGTACATGCTACCAACTCTCAGTTCAACAAATACAAATGTCCCGTTTTCCTGGATTTATTTGTGACTGTATCCAATATGCCGCAATCAGACAAGGAGAAAATCAAAAGGCTCATCAATAGCAATGGTAAGTAGTGATCAAAGTTGAATTCTATTTTACTCAACGATTTCTTCTCTTTTACACTCACTAAATCGCGTTAATTGATAATAAGTAATATTATTAATAATTGTTGATAATTACAAAAACTCGAATTATCTATGAATATATGTTTAGTCGACATATAAAAATAGTTGATTTGAAGAATACCCATACCAGACTTCAAGAAATCATTCATACCATAGAGAAAAGATTGCATGAGAAGATATCGTTTATGTTCCAAATTTCAAGCCGATTTTGTTAACTCAAACCGATTACTGTTGACTACACTATTATTAGAGTGTTGTTGGAAGTGTAGTAGTGTGAGAATGGCACAGTATGAGAGACTATCATATAGCTTTACGAAAAATACTATTAGGACTATCGGCTTGAATTAACAGTGAACATAAACGACCTACACCATGGGAAATCTTGTCCTATTTTGTTTCATTTTGAATTGTTGAATAGTATCCTGATTTTTTTCTTTTGAGTTGTATTTTTTTGTGAGAAATAAAATGTATTATTTCTATTAAAATGGGTTCTGTTTTATATTTGTTCTATATCTTAGTCTCTTCATAGGAACTACACTCTCTCAATTACAATTTATTTATATTATTCATATTAATCCCAATCTCTGTACAGTCTGGGCTCTGTAGTTTTGTCTATCGGCTGAGGGCTACTACACTACAATACTACCCGTTCAAAAACATTGAACATTTTTGCAAATGTATCTTTCTACAAGCAACAGATGCTCTTTTGTATCTTCTCAAAAGCAACGTGTTGCATCGGAAAAGGCGCTTTTTGGAGTTATGTCCTTTTAGCACAACACAGCCTATCAGCTGACATTCGTTCATCATGTCCGTTCCATTGTTGATGATACGTTGCAACTCTCTCATTCATAAAGAATCTCTGTTTGAAGGGAGCTTCGTTCGAGGAAGCTCTGTAGGGAGCTTCCTCTATCTAGGGTCTCTGAAGCCTCATTTTTTTGCAAAGCCGTGAATATCAACTTACCCCGCGAACCATACTTTGCCTATAAGTGACAGAGGCAAAGCTACGGGACGCGTGCTATATCTATGCTGATCCCATTTAGAATGGGATGAAAGTTTAGTCCAAGAAAAAATCCAAATATTTGTAGGATTAATAATACACTACAATACTACCCGTTCGTAAACATCGAACATTTTTGAAAATGTATCTTCCCATAAGCAACAGATGCTCTTTTGTATCTTCTCAAAAGCAACGTGTTGCATCCGAAAAGATACACAAGGAGCTTTAGATTGATGTTGTTGAACTTTTTCATAATTGAAGAGACTTTGAGATATTGTAATGATAAAATAAATTTTTTGATGATATCTGAAGTCTCTACAACTTTGTAGGATTGTTTATTCATCACCATTTTTATAACTTATAAATTGTCTCAATTCTTGTTGATTACAGGAGGAACGTACTCGAAAGAAATGAAGAAAAATGAAACGAGTGTACTGATCATTTCGAATGTGAAGAATAGTCAGAAGTTCACTTTTGCCCAGGAGTGGAAACTGCCCTGTGTCAGTCCGTTGTGGGTTTATGAGAGTGTCGAGAAGGGTTATGCTCTTCCCGTTGATGATTACGTCATGAAACCCACAGTTCACAGTTCAACGCCGACCAAGGATGACCAGCTAGAAAGAATGAGTAATTCTATTTTACTATTACTATTTGGGACAGAAACGACATTTCAAACGATTTAATCCAAAGCTAATCCTTTCCATAATTGAATACTTCCCTCCCCTCCTCTTCTAAACCTCCTCACACCTCATCTTTCGATATCAACTCAACCTTTTCCAACCTTTACTCCAGAGAAAATGGTTCGTACTTCGAAGTTGGATCGAAGTTGATAGGGCTCTCTATGAAATTTGGAAAAATTCTCCCAGATTATTTCAATTGAACCTGGTTTTCATTATTATAGTTAGTGGTAGAGTTCCCTGGACAAGTACTAACTATCTTGTGAACTCTCCCAATGAAAACGTTTATGGTAGAGTAGAGTCATGGTAGAGTACTAGTTTTAGTAGAGTAGAGAGGTATAGCACCGTGGGATAGTAGCCTACCACTTGCCTTCCCCCACCACCGCTTCTCACGCTACTTTATCACTACTATGCTAAAGAAAACAGTCTCGAGCTAGTAGACTAGAGTCGTGCTGTAGGCTATGAATTTTAAGAAGTATTGTTATTTATTAAAAAGTGTTAATAAGTGTTTAAGTGTTAATTTATCATAAAGTATTGACATTTTAAGGTTAGCTCTGTTCATTAGACAATACACTTTACCTACTATTTCCAATTGTAGTAAAAACAGTTACTCGACCAAGTAAGTAGAGTAGAGTGTTCTAGTGCATAGAGTGCTTGCGTAGCAGCATAGAGATCCCGGGTTCAAACCCTCTCATTACCAAACGTTTTTTAACCAGATCACTCCCGTGTTATCGGTTGGCACGTTACTGTCGGTCCCGGCTGAAGTATGACAGTCGTGAGGCCCATTGACGGCTTAAATTATATATTCAGGCGGTGAGACCTTCCCGCATGGGACTTCCCACCAACAAAAGCCGTACGAATTTACTTTTTTTAGTAGAGTAGAGTTAGTATGCAAGTTACTCGACCACTAACTCTACTAGTGAAAACCAGGCTTTATTGTGATTGTACTTATTTAATATTTATTCATTTATTTTATCATATACAAATACAATTCAGGTAAAAACAACATGCATTCGCCCAAAACTGCTTTAAACCTTAATTTAGAATACACAGTCTAGAGGTTATGTAAAAAAAATGTAAAAACTTAATTCAACCACTATTTTGAGTCCAAAAAAATGTATCTAACTACTACAATTTTGAATTTATCAGATTAATTAATTTCAAAATACAAATACAAAAAAATAATTGAATTACAACAAATACACATAGCAACCGACAGACGGAAGAAACAAACGTCTGCATACAGGCATGCTCAGACAGCTTGTCATTAATATGTGCGATATCTCAAATGTGCGAGTATTTCAACTTTTCGTTATCTCTGTTTATTATCTAAAATTATCGAAACATTTTAAATAATATTAACATATAGCCATTTAAAAGCCAAAACCCAAGCTCCCTGATTCCTTTTACCTATAAAGCCTAATTGAAGAACATAACATAAAAAACCTAAAAGGCTATGTTCATAAACTAGACAATTTGAAATCTCGAAGGTCCGAGGCACTCCCCTCAGACAAACAGACGGTTAACTAAGTGTGTTACATCTAGGGAGGGATTTTTGGTCCATTTGTGTGCATAAGTCTGTCTGCTGCTGTGTGTGTTTGCCTTGAAGCGTTACTATATTTATTTATTTATTTATTTATTTATTTATTTATTTATTAGATAGAGCGAACAATACAATATTTATTTGAACGCTAGTGAAATGAAAAGATAAGTTAAGATCAGGTTATAATATCATGACAAGTAAATGTACAGGGTAAACATAGATTATTGAACACATTTTGTAGGTGAATAAAAATTACGAATAGTAGTAGCGCGTGACATGACGCGCAAGTTGAGATCAGGTTATAATATCATGACAAATAAATGTACAGGGTAAACATAGATTATTGAACACATTTCATAGGTGAATAAAAATTACGAATAGTAGTTGTCGCAAACATTGGTGTAGCTGCTATGATTTGTGATGACCTTCAAAGAAACACAGACGGCTCAATGGTGGGGATGACAGAGCGTCAGGAGAATGCTATGTGTGTTCACAGAATCGGTTATTACCATTCAAACACGTTTTCGTTTAGAGTATGGCCGTGAAAAATAAGTTGTATGAAACGAAGTTATGAAATATTGATTAACTAAAACGAAGAATTGAAACCGTAATTCAAGACATCACTCCAGAAATAATCGGCAATGTTTTTACTTGAACTGTTGTAAAATGTTTTTCAACTGTTTTTTTATATTTATATTTTATAGCATATAGAATTTATATTTTTTTAGCACTACAGCCCAATATAAGATTTGGCCGCCTCCACTACAGATCTCCTCTCTTCTCGGTCATCTGTAATTCGTTTCCATCCTCTACATCCCATTTTTTGGAGATCGTCTCTTACTCCATCCTCCCTCCTCATTCTCGGTCTTCCTCTCTTCCTTCTTGAATGTAGCCTCTCCTTAAATATTATTTTAGGCATTCTGTTCTCATTCATTCTACAGATATGTCCAAACCACCTAAGCCGTTGCGCCTTTATGAATTTTACAATATTTCGGCCTTTTATCAATGCCTCGAGCTCTGAATTGGTTCTTCTCTTCCATTCCTCTCCTTCTTCAACTGGACCATAAATCTTTCTCAGAATTTTCCTTACAAAAACGCCTAGATGGTTCTTGTCTTCTTTTGTTAACGTCCAAGATTCACAGTAAGTTACATCAGGTCGAATCAGGCTTTCATATATTTTGAGTTTTGTATTTCTACATATGAGCCTGTTCTTCAAAAGTTTCAAGTTACTGAAGTATGCTCTATTTCCAGCAAATACTCTGTGCCTTATTATTATTATTTATTTATTTATTTATTTATTTATTTATTTATTATTTATTTATTTATTTATTTATTATTTATTTATTAGATAGAGCGAACAATACAATAGTCGGAAAAGAAAAAACAGGCTATTGCCCAAAGCTTCTTCAATTTCCTGATTTTGTCACAAATCGTCCAAATATTATGAAGGTTATGTTCACTTCAATTTCAACACCAAATCTTCAATCTGAAACTATGAATCAGAATAAAACAAAGAATTTCAAATTTAGATAGATTGATAATGAAACTTCCAATACTAAAAAAACTTCTAATAAAACAAAAAACAAACTTCAAATATTCACAAAATATAGAATAAAATCACTTAAATTTTGAGCTCGAAAATATCACTTTCACCATAATTATTATTATTTTTGGAGAATTTATATTTCGTCTGGTTTATAATTTTTGAAATTTTCCACTGAAAAGGAATTTTTCTTATCTTCTGTCATTCTTGCTTTTTTTACTATTCTTCATTTGTTTTGTTTGTAAGATTTCTTTTTATAAGTGTATTTTCATTTTTGTTTGTTATATTTTCTATAATAAACTCCCTTCTTCTGGGGGTACCAGGACGAAGGAAAAAGGAAAGGAAAAGGATTATTATTATAGTCAAATTCCCTTGTATGGAAATCGCTAAGTATTTACTTTGGATGCTGTACTAGATCCTTATTTCTTCGATTCTCCCAAAATTTGTTCATTTTAGCCGATATAGTCTCTCTTCTTTCTTGGGAAAAGACTACATTCTCCTCTTAATTTCACACGACATACTTATAGTATAAGTATGCTTCTGTGCCTCTGTGCTTTATACTGTAAGTCATCTTGTTTTCGTTATGATTACTGTTTTTATACTGTAGTTTGATGTGTTTGAAGGTTTTGGAGCAGCTGACATATCTGCAGTGGCAGGAACGAGTTTATCCTACCAGAGTGGATCACTTCCGTCCTGCAACGACACCACTCTGCTATTCAACAAAGCCGCAGCACTGAAGTCTGCCGCCAAATCCAAGTCATCCGCACAACATTCCTACAAAACCGATCTCGATAAACTGAACCTCACAGATGCTAAACGAGCTGGTGCCTTTCTGGAAGGCTGCAAGGTGTATCTGAGTGGTTTCAGAGCGCAGAGCAGGACAAACTCAAGAGAATACTGACTTTGGCCGGCGCCGTTGTCTTCATGGAAATATCCGACGCCGTTTCGCATGTGATTTGCGGCGAGTTTGTGGCTGCTGACATGAAGGCTGTCAACAAATCAGCTAACAGGTGACCCACACTTATTAGGTTCCTAAACTAATTATTTAAGGTGTTTTTTTTGTTTTTGCGTAAACTGCCGACGTCGAGCACTGAATCGGTTTTTCTTTCTTCCATTCCTCTCCTTCTTCAACTGGACCATAAATCTTTCTCAGAATTTTCCTTACAAAAACGCCTAGATGGTTCTTGTCTTCTTTTGTTAACGTCCAAGATTCACAGTAAGTTACATCAGGTCGAATCAGGCTTTCATATATTTTGAGTTTTGTATTTCTACATATGAGCCTGTTCTTCAAAAGTTTCAAGTTACTGAAGTATGCTCTATTTCCAGCAAATACTCTGTGCCTTATTATTATTATTTATTTATTTATTTATTTATTTATTTATTTATTTATTTATTTATTTATTTATTTATTTATTTATTTATTAGATAGAGCGAACAATACAATAGTCGGAAAAGAAAAAACAGGCTATTGCCCAAAGCTTCTTCAATTTCCTGATTTTGTCACAAATCGTCCAAATATTATGAAGGTTATGTTCACTTCAATTTCAACACCAAATCTTCAATCTGAAACTATGAATCAGAATAAAACAAAGAATTTCAAATTTAGATAGATTGATAATGAAACTTCCAATACTAAAAAAACTTCTAATAAAACAAAAAACAAACTTCAAATATTCACAAAATATAGAATAAAATCACTTAAATTTTGAGCTCGAAAATATCACTTTCACCATAATTATTATTATTATTTTTGGAGAATTTATATTTCGTCTGGTTTATAATTTTTGAAATTTTCCACTGAAAAGGAATTTTTCTTATCTTCTGTCATTCTTGCTTTTTTTTACTATTCTTCATTTGTTTTGTTTGTAAGATTTCTTTTTATAAGTGTATTTTTCATTTTTGTTTGTTATATTTTCTATAATAAACTCCCTTCTTCTGGGGGTACCAGGACGAAGGAAAAAGGAAAGGAAAAGGATTATTATTATAGTCAAATTCCCTTGTATGGAAATCGCTAAGTATTTACTTTGGATGCTGTACTAGATCCTTATTTCTTCGATTCTCCCAAAATTTGTTCATTTTAGCCGATATAGTCTCTCTTCTTTCTTGGGAAAAGACTACATTTCTCCTCTTAATTTCACACGACATACTTATAGTATAAGTATGCTTCTGTGCCTCTGTGCTTTATACTGTAAGTCATCTTGTTTTCGTTATGATTACTGTTTTTATACTGTAGTTTGATGTGTTTGAAGGTTTTGGAGCAGCTGACATATCTGCAGTGGCAGGAATGAGTTTATCCTACCAGAGTGGATCACATCCGTCCTGCAACGACACCACTCTGCTATTCAACAAAGCCGCAGCACTGAAGTCTGCCGCCAAATCCAAGTCATCCGCACAACATTCCTACAAAACCGATCTCGATAAACTGAACCTCACAGATGCTAAACGAGCTGGTGCCTTTCTGGAAGGCTGCAAGGTGTATCTGAGTGGTTTCAAGAGCGCAGAGCAGGACAAACTCAAGAGAATACTGACTTTGGCCGGCGCCGTTGTCTTCATGGAAATATCCGACGCCGTTTCGCATGTGATTTGCGGCGAGTTTGTGGCTGCTGACATGAAGGCTGTCAACAAATCAGCTAACAGGTGACCCACACTTATTAGTTCCTAAACTAATTATTTAAGGTGTTTTTTTTGTTTTTGCGTAAACTGCCGACGTCGAGCACGACAGGCATTGTTGTCTGATGACATTCTCAGGGACGGTTTCCGAGCTCGGGATTTGGCTAAGTTCTTGGCTTTAAACAGCTGGAGTCAGAAAATTGGCTTTCCAAACGGGGCGTAGTTGTAGTCATTGTCATAGTCATGTTTGAATTAAATTTCAAAAAAAAAAAAACTAGAAAATTAAACACAACATAAAATAAAAAGAAAATAGTGTAAAGTTTCAGATATTTTGAATTATTTAGAATGTTTAATTTCGTCAAGGAAAAATGTTTCCAATTATAGAAATGAGAAAATAAAAACTGCGACTACTGTTATTTATTTATTTATATTTTTTACAGAGAAGCACTGATTGGGAGAGAAAAACTAAGGATACTCCTTAGTATTATAAAAACTCCTTAGTGTTATAAAAACTGCGACTACGCCCCGTTTTGGAAATCCAATTTTCTGTCTCCAGCTGTTCAAAGACTAGAACTTAGCTAAATCCCGATCTTGGAAACCGGCCCCTAGTGACGTTTGCACAGTGTCAGTTTAAACTAAATCTCATCTTAACTTGGATTATTTAACCGTATCATGATTCTTCCAACCACCAACCGTATCACCCGGTCTCTCAGACCAGAGGTTTAATTTCTTGGTAAAACATTAGTTTTTTTTTGTAATTTCATAGATTCTTATACTAGTAATGAGAACTCTGAAAATCTAAGTACTTTGTCTTGATCCGTTCACTGAAGTCTGCATAAATAATATGGAGGTATCTATGATGAGCCGTTAAAAAATGTTGCATAAAACATACCCTCCGGTATCACAGACCGGGAATACCGAGATTGATGAAACACTAACCGTATCATCCGCTACGATGGACCGTAGCGTAAGCAATAAACTGAGGCTCTGTTCGGAATTACTCTTCTAATCAGCCTGAAACGACTATAGTGAGGTCCACGTTATAATGGCAGTTTAGGATTGACAATACTGTTGTCCTTTTCTATCATACAACAAAACAGATAGCGCTATCTCTCTCTAGCTTTGCAATGTTGTCTGTTTTCCAAAAGATTTTATGTTTACTTTTGACAGGTAATTGTTCTCAGATATTCATTGAACAGCTACTGAGTGGGAGGAGCCAAACAGTAAGTCAGGTGTATTAATAATAAAATGCAAAATTTTGGTACAGGTCTCAGAGACCGATGATACGGTTAAAATGTTGAATCTATATCAAGTCTCGTTCATTATGATGTGGTTCATCTTGAGTTTAAGCCACCAGCTGATTCAATTGAGTTTAAACTGGAAAATTGGATCATAAACGCCCTATACCAGGGGTCTTCAACCTTTTTTATCCAAGGGCCACATTGTTAATTCTTGGGAGGCCTAGAGGGCCAATAACAAGGATGTACGTGGAATTTGACTTGTGGGGACACACACGACGGTGCTTTGGGGGGTGTACAATTATTATATAATATGAGGGGTTTTAAGTAATGTTTAAGTAGGAAGAAACAAACCAATTAATTTCATTTTAATACAAAGTCCAATTTATTATTAAAGTCCAATTATGAGAGAATACTCATTGAGAATTTGTTTTCCACTTGAATTGTCCGCCCATTTAGGATCAAACTTTGTGGTTCCGATCATTAAAATTGATTTAAAATGTTCATCTGACAAGGAAGTATTTGGATTTATCAAACTTCATTTTTGAAAATGTCTGCAAAATTACACTTGTAGGTAGATCCAAAAAGAGAAAACATAGCTCGAGCATGGTTTTTTATATTTGTTAAGTCTTTTTCCAGGAGAGAACTTTAAAATGGAAGTAGGTTACCTTCTTTGTAGCGTTCAAACAGGGACACGTACAGTTCGTGCAGACCATTTGCTAATATCTCGCAATGGTTGATCGCTGCTTGTTTACAGCTAATTTTACCCTTATGGAGTGGCTAGTAAGAGAAGAGTACTGAAGTCACAGTTGTTGTCAAAAATGTGTATAAATATATATTTTGAAAAATCTGTTGCAATAACTCTCGGCGGGCCGGACAAAATCCATCCGCTGGCCGGATGTGGCCCACGGGCCGTAGGTTGGAGAGCCCTGCCCTATACCATGGGATATCTTTTTGTGCTATGATTTTATCTAGTAAGTAAACTAATTAGAATTTAATTTTACAAATTGTTTTGTAGTCCATCTACATATTTGATGAGTTTGAGTTCCCCAAACTCAAAATAAGTGATTGTTATCAAAGTCGGGTTGTTTTATATGTATACCTGTCACAAAATCCACACTATACAACTCTAATTTACACAAACAGTTATTTTCGTCAGTTCAGTACTAGAAACAGTAAAAAACTAAGAGCACATCCATACAAAATCTCAGAAAAATGTTTTTTATATGTCTGTTAAATTGTATAAATCACACTCCCGACCATTTCAAGCAGCTGCCACTCAGCCAATTTAAGCGGGTATTGAAATATTTATTTATTTCTAAGTGCTTGTGCACTGTTAATGAATATTTTGAGATTGACTGGAGTTGAGTGTTACGGTACTGTACATCCTATTAATTGGTATATTATTGGTATATTTTACTAATAGTTTAAAAAAAATTGTAAACCTTTTATTGTCTTATGATTGTCTGACATGGTCCATGTATTCTGGAAATATTTATGACCAATAAAATATTTATTTTTTTCTCATTCCAAAGAATCGTGAATCAAAAAATGAACACTTCACTACACTACACAACACAGAAAGTTCAAACCTTTTTCCATATTGTCTTGCTAATACTCTTCAATTAACCTTACAGACCGTTTCTGGTGACAGTGGAATGGCTCGTTGTCAGTGTTGCTCAGAAATCGACTGCTCCGGAAGAAATCTATTGCAAATTAGTGAGCGAAGTGTCAGCTGATCCAGAGCCTCCCTCTCCGCTCAGTCAGAAGGTGAGTCTAACATTCATTCATTATTTTCACTTCATTAATTAATTGAATTATTCATTAATGAATCATTGACTGGATAAAGGGGATTAGTAAACTCTTTTCAGTGACCATTATATAATAGCATACTCGTATGATTTCTTCGTAAAATCGGATCTATTACAAATTTATTTATTCATTCATTCAATGATCACAAAACACAAATCATTAAAATGATTGAGGAAGGACCAACAGGCACAGCCCAAACTGTTCCTTCCCCGAATTTTGTTTCATACACTTAGTCCAGAAAGTAGGTTATGTTTCATTCAATCAAATTGTTTAGTATTTCGAACTTTAGTTTTTGTGTTTAATACATAAAATAATTACCAAAACAATTCGATTAATATCAAAATATTGCAATTTAAAAGCAAAAACCATACCACCCTAACCTTTACTTTTACCTTCAAGGGTAGCCGTCCACTGGAACCGTATTCAACCGATCCGTTCGGCCGTTGGATCGAACGAATCTGCCGGCCGTTAATTCGGCCGAATATGGTCGTCCATTGGAACCGTTTATGTCAGTCTAGTTCAGTAGTTGGCTGAACTATTGAATATTGAATTAACTACCATGACCACCAGAATTTCTCATAAACTATGATTATATTGAGATTTTTAAAATTAAATAAACAAATATCCACTAAATTACTTATTCATTACAATAATCCTACCTTCAGATCCTATTTGTTCAGTAATCTTTGTCTACAGATTCCTTTGAACATCACGACGATGATATCTTTTGTCTCGCATATCCTACAATGGAACATGCTCTTAAACCAAACTTATCAACTTTTCATTGTCCATAGTACATAGTTAAAACTTTATAAAACCGAACAAGCTCAAAAAACAAAAACAGACAAGACTGTGAAACAATTTTGAGGTTAGGATGATGTTGTCTCAGCTCGACTTCGGCCGGATAGAGCCGGAAAATCCTATTCAATTCGGATCGGAAACTTGATCGGCCGTGCACGGACGTATGAACCTGTTGCAATGGACGAGCATCTATAGATTTCTTTGTTGGGGGATCGTTCGGAAGAGTTCGGTAGTTTTCGGGCGATGCTAGTTCGGACGAAATCGGTTCCAGTGGACGGCCCACCTTATACATATATTAAAGAGAACCTTTAAGATTATGCTCATCTAATTTTATAGGCAAGATAAATTGAAATCTGGCCGATATGAGGTTATGAAGTTGAAGTTATGATTTTCAAGTTTGATATAAAAACTAAATCTCCGTAAACATTCATTATTAAAATAACGATTAGGCCTAACTGTTTAATTGCTACTACATTACATAGGTGCATTATTATACAGTCAAGTTTTGACTCCATCTCATACGTTCGTATCAAGGCTTTACTCTACTCTTTTATACAAATGTTTTTTCATCAATTCCAGGGTATGAAGTTGTTGAAAAGAAGTGAGACTCTTAGTCCCGATCAAACAAAAGTAGCGGCTAAAGAAAAATCGCCAGAAGATGTTGAGTCTAAAGAAGCCAATCATTCAGTGGTCAATAGGAAACTTTTTGGAGATTGTGATAACGATGAACCGTCTGAAGATAAGAATGACAAGCAACAAGGTAAATAAATCAATAAATCTATCTATATGATAAAGGAAAGAATTGGCTTATACACGTACGGGATAGGAAATTCACGAATGCCGCATTATCACGTCTGTACTACTGGACTGATTAACTTGAAATTTTGATTCTTAATTTTTCGGGGATGATTATAGGCTTATTTCAAATTCTTTAAGGTTTCAATAGCTTACATATTGTGAGGTCCACGTTATAATGGCAGTGGAGAAAGATAGGAGAACAACGTTGCCGATCCTCTGTCTAGTCAATGCCCTCTATGGAGGGTAACTGATACAGGTTAATTGATATAATATCAACTGTTCATTCTCGTTTAAAATACTGTAATCAATTATATTTTATCAAGCAAGAAATTATATTTTTCAATGATTTCGTAATGAATTTTCATAATCAAAATTAAATATTTTGTTAATTATATTTCTACTTTGTTGAAATACACTCTGGCCACAGAGCAATATTAAGAGATAGTGCTTATCCGATTTGTTGAATGATGGACAAGGAAAGCAATACAATTGCTAATCAATCACTGCCATTATAACGTGGACCTCACTATAGGTAAAGTTTTCAGTTTGTTTAATTAGACCCTTGCGGAGCACGGGTTACGTGCTAGTCAATAATGAAAATAAGTTGGAAGTGTGTAGCGTACTAAATCTATAACCTTGGTTTATGTAACCTTTGTTTACAATATTAGTACCTTACTAACTTGAGCGGTTTGGTTCGCCACGGTTCCATTTGGCTTTCTAAACATTGGGGATGACACGTTTATTCACGCCAAGATTGAACAATTTTTGGGTTCTCCACCAACAAAAGCCACAAAAGATTATGAGGTATCTAAATGGTGAAATGTTAGTAGTAATGAAATCGATCATCAGATTCATAAAATTTAATATCTTTGATTGGAATTTCTCAATTCTATGAGTGAATTTTTTACTAATAATATACACCTGTTATACACTAAATATACACTAAATGTATACATATACACTGTATACACTAAATATATACATAAACCTTATAATTCCCATTTCAAATACGTTTGGTACATTATAATGTACGTGACTTCACATTACAAAAATGCTACAGGAATTGTAATGAATTCTTTTCAGTAATTAGTTTGCAACAACAGTGGAACTTAAATTTAATAGCTTTTTTTGAAATGAGCCAAACGAAATAATATTTGTATCCGGGTTTTCTTTCAAATAGGATCAATTTCAATGTATTTACAGGGTGATTACCGGGAAACGCATGTTTTTCAAATAACAAGAACTATTGCAAATCAGAGTAAAAAATGCATTTATTAGTGAAAATGCAGTGTACACAATATGCAATTTTAAAATAAAATTACTTACAATCTATTATTTGAAAATTACATCTCTAAGGTGGTCGCCTGCTGCTTGGATACATTGTTGAAGGCGTTCTTTAAAACTTGCTACGGATTTTGCTAACATGTCTCTAGGAATGCCATTGATTTCCTGGCAAATAGCTTTTTCAAGTTCTTGGATTGTTCGTGGTTTGTTTATGTACACTCTAGCTTTCAAGAATCCTCACAGAAAGAAATCTGGAATTGTTAGATCCGGTGAGCGAGAAGGCCAAGTGACATCACCGAAACGCAAGATCACTCTTGTAGGGAATGTTTGCCGAAGGAATTCCATACTAATGCGAGCCTGAATGCGGTACCTGGATATGTTGAAAGAATATTTCCTGCCAGAACTGCGCCGTCAACATATACAGATACGTAATGTATGGTTGCAACAAGACGGGGAAACAGCACATACGGCTCGCATTAGTATGGAATTCCTTCGGCAAACATTCCCTACAAGAGTGATCTTGCGTTTCGGTGATGTCACTTGGCCTTCTCGCTCACCGGATCTAACAATTCCAGATTTCTTTCTGTGAGGATTCTTGAAAGCTAGAGTGTACATAAACAAACCACGAACAATCCAAGAACTTGAAAAAGCTATTTGCCAGGAAATCAATGGCATTCCTAGAGACATGTTAGCAAAATCCGTAGCAAGTTTTAAAGAACGCCTTCAACAATGTATCCAAGCAGCAGGCGACCACCTTAGAGATGTAATTTTCAAATAATAGATTGTAAGTAATTTTATTTTAAAATTGCATATTGTGTACACTGCATTTTCACTAATAAATGCATTTTTTACTCTGATTTGCAATAGTTCTCGTTATTTGAAAAACATGCGTTTCCCGGTAATCACTCTGTATATTGGGATTTTACTGTTCTTTAAAGTCAATAAATTAGAATTCTAACCTATTCTTGAGTTAATGAGTACAAAATGATAGTAGCCCATTTATGATAGTATGCCATCTAATTTATGGCATTCAACTATGGGGAAATTCCTCATCCTCTCATGTCTTGTTCAAGCTTCAAAAAAGGCCTTGAGAATAGTATGTAAGAATGTCCCCCTCTCTCCATGCAGAGATTTATTTGTAAGTATGGGACTGTTGACAGTGCCATCATTGTATATACTGGCATGCCTAACATTAATGAAAAAATAAAAAATATATTAGTGAGAGTATGTGTTAAACGGTAATGTACATAGTTATGGAACTAGGCATAGAAATAATATTAGAGCCAATTATTATCAGTATGCAGGATTGCAAAAGAATTGGCAATAGGCCTACATGTCTATAAAACTTAATGCTCTCCCTAATGAGTAAGAGTAATTGACTTTGAGAGTTTTAAAGAATTTGCTCTTTGGAAAATGTTTCTGTAAGGTAGATGAGTTTTTCGAAATTCAATTTTGAAATTTATTTGTGTAAATGTTTGTTTTTTGACTTGAGAATGCTAGGCAATTGAATTTGAAAATAAAATAGATTAAAATAATGAAAATAAAATGTGATATTACTGTAAGATGATGACGTTGTTATGTTTTTGACAATAAATTATTTATGGAAAACGTTTTTTCAGCTTACCATTATAGTAGCCCATTTATGGAAAACGTTTTCTCAGCTTACCATTCAACCTTCCCATGATAAATTTACATGATAATTTTTAATTTATTTCTTTAATTTTTTTAGATGACGTAATAGAGATCAAGGATGACATGGAGAATGGTGAAGAAGCATCTGTCACTGAGGGCCCCATTTTTAAAGGTACTTTTTTCATACTTACTTTGATTGTCTATTGTAAATAACTTTGCAGAGTTTTTCATCTTTCAATAGATAAATGATGGACCTAAAACTGTGAGCTTATTATCTATCTCTCATCACATCAATCTTGCAATTGAACATGAGAGATCGCATTTACTGAAACAGTTTTAAATACTGCCATTATAAAGTGGGCCTTACTATAGAACATTCAATCCGGTTTCAGACGAGTTGAAGCTTACTGATGTACTGTTTCCATACTTACTTACTTACTCCTTAGCTCTACAGGTCACTACAGCCCTTGGCCTCCCTCACAAAGCCTTTCCATCTCTCCCGATCGACTACCTGCCTTTTCCAGTTTCGAACTCCCAAGCGTTCTCAAATCATGCTCAACGTCATCTGTCCATCTATTCCTTGGTCTTCCTTTTCTTCTTCTATTATATATTCTTTTCCTCCATATACATTTGGCAATCCTTCCATCACCCATTCTCAGCAAGTGCCCAATCCACCTAATTCTGCCAGCTTTAATAAATCGGACGATGACTTCACTCCTCAGGAAGCGCTCGATTTCGCTATTTTTTCTCCTTCTCTAAATTCCATTTTCGTAAACAGGGCCCACTATCCTCGTAATAACCTTTCTTTCAAAGATTCGAAGCCTTTCTATGTTCCCAGCTGTGAGTACCCAAGTCTCAGAGCCATAACATACTACAGGCCTGACTAATGCCTTATATAATTTCATTTTTGTAGCTCTGATCAATAGTCGAGACTTGAATAATTTTAAACTAGCATAGAACGACCTGTTACCTGCCATGATTCGATTACTTATCTCAGCTGTGACTCTCCCACTACTCGCCACAAGCGTTCCTAGGTATACAAAGTCATCCACCTACTGAAATATGTAGTGCCCAATTTTCATGTTCCTAGCACACCCTCTTACCACTGCTGGTGACACTCGTAAATACTTTGTTTTGCCCATTGGCTCACCATTATTTACCAATAATGTGAAGGCTTCTCTCAGTGCTGGCACAGTTCTTGCTATTATGACCAGATCATCTGCGTATCCAGTACCGTTTCCACAGTTCTGGAAATATATAGTCCATAGTATTTTTTCATATAGTAACTGGACTAATGATTATATTAATAAATACCCAAGTACGGATCGAATGCACTATTCTTTAGGGTACGCGCCACCTTAGTCCTCCGACACACCCAGAACCTGACAGGAGTGAACAGCGACTATCTCATCCATCGACACCGTACGCCAGCGACAGGGAAAGACTGTTTTGAAAGAGTCTCGAATTGACGTGTGCGTTAGGCGCCAAAGCCGGACACTTTTACATTCGTACAGAAACGACAAAGTCAGACACATCGAATCTCTGACACTTCCAAAACAAGACGGTTAGGTTACACTTCTTGGACGCACTGTACTACGCAGAGCTGTCTTGTTTGATGAATCCCCATGTGTAGGCTATTCTTAACAAGACTATTGAAATTTATTTCTGAAACCTATCACTCTTTTCTATCTCTCTTCATAGTAATATCGGGCAATGACTTACCTTGTAACTGTATTATTCCTATTTTGTGCAGTTGTTTCTCTTTTCTGCATTTATTTGGAGCATAAATAATAGAGTTATTAGTAAATTTCTTGACACAAAACAAAAATAAATTAACTTTATAGTTCAATTGACAAAATTAGGGAGTACACTGAAACCTCTCTATAACTCTATAATTCGTAGTTTTGCCATCAAAAACACTGTAATTAGTATTCCCATAAAGATAAATACACTAATATGAAATTGTAACTGATAACTCCAGTAATGAGTTCATTGAAAGCTTTATGGATTCACATATAATAATATAACTAGAGACACCCTGGGTTAAAGAACTCGCTCATTAACAGTTGTTTTGATCTTTGAAATCTTTTACAAGTATGTCAAATTAATATTTAACAATATTTTCTAATATCCATTCATAGAGGCTATATTATGAATTTATTATGGGTAATGATGGGATCAGTATCCATGATACAATTTTTCGAATTTGGTTCTATCAGCCTCGATATTGCAGAGCTTGATATATAATATATTTATATTGCAGAGCTTGATATATATTCGTCACCCTCCAAAATTTGTATTAAACGCTTGGTCCCGTAAGCTACAAATTATAGAGGTTCTACTGTGTTGAATGTAGTCTACTGGAGGGTGAATATACTCGAACATTGAGTATTTTGAAGATAATAAAATTTGTTAGTATGGTTTTCATTTTGAATTTCCTCTTATTTGAAAACCAGCAATAGACCTTTGAGACAGTTGGTCTATCTTTTCATATTCCTTAAAAACTACCTGATTGTTATAAGCTAATTTTAGTATGTGCTTCCTCAACATAGAAATACCCTTTTCTTGGAATATAGGGATGTAGAGGCATATTTATATAAGATAGAATTCCTGGAAGATTGGATATGTGAGCATGTTGTCAATGGAAATGAGTAGAATACAAAAACTTTGAAAAGTATAGTAAAGTTGAATGAAATCAACTTCAATTATTGTATGGCAAGATTACTTATGAGCTCTACTTAGAAATCCTATTTTATTAAGCAAGCAATTTCCATATATTTTTATGTTTATCTGGTTATTTTTATATCTGGTTATTTAAATCCAACGGATCTCAAATACGGTTCTAACGATTTTCACGAAATTTTGAACATGGTAGGTTCATGATATAAAAATTCGATTGCACTAGATCTCATCCCTGGCAAAACTCGCTGAAGGACATTAAAATGATAATTCATCCTTGGAAAAATAGCTGAGACTTTCGTCGTCTGTGGATAATAAAGTGAGTGAGCGAGTGCATCTGTGGAAAATCAAAATATCTCATCCCCGAAATTCATGAACTGACGTATAGCCAGCTGTAAAATATAAACACGACCTCTAAATCAAAATTCAGGGAAGAAACAGTTTTGGGCTGTGCCTTTTAATCGGAAGAAATGAGTACCACGTTTTTACAGTCCGGGTCCCGTAGCTTTTCCTATCGGTGGAGGGCCACTAGACTACAATACTACCCGTTCATAAACATGGAACATTTTTGAAAATGTATCTTCCCGTGAGCAACAGATGCTCTTTTGTATCTTCTCAAAAGCAACGTGTTGCATCCGATCGTCAGTCCGTATAATTTCAGTGATGACGATTAATTATTTTCTGGTTTCAGGTTTGGCTTTCCTCATTCTGGACTTTGAAGACACCACAGAGGAGCTGATCAGGAATATGATTAATGAGAATGGCGGAAAGGTGGTCTCACAGATTTACAAGGGAGTCACGGATCAGTTCACAGACTACGCCATTGTTCCCTTTGAAGGCGCCTCAGGACAGTTACAGCTACAGTCTACTGTTGTCACTCATATATGGCTCGTAAGGCTTCATTCATTCATTCATTCATTCATTATTAATTCATTCATCTATGCATTAGTATCTTAATTACATTTAAAAAAAATAATATTGAGAATCTGTTCAGAGTAAATTGAGAATCTCCATAAGAAAATTGTTGTTTATTATTTAGGAAGGTGATAAAATATTTAAAATTGTATTGAAGATAATAATTTTCAAAATCAGTTTCACGTTACTATCAATATAACTATCTTATTGCTGACAATTTTCTATTCAGTCTAAATTCATTTATTCCATATTTTAACGTTTGGTTTTCAACTTGAATGTTGAAGTTTTCATGTTTAGGTTTTTATTAATAAACACTAATTTTTACTCGAAGTATTTCATTGAAGCTCTAAGCAAGATACAACTAATGAAACCCGACCTCTTCTAGTATAGTATCGATCACTATCGATATTATTATATTATCGATTAACCTAATATTATGAAATCAGAAGTGTCATCCATTTAGGTTAATTAAACTCAGTTTTAGGGTATTCAGCAATAGTTTGCAGTTTTGTGCACTATTACAAGTTGCCCTTACAAACATGTTGTACTAAGGACCAAGCCACATGAAGCGTTTTTCTGACGTTTTTGCACTGGCAAGACAGGAAGATCTCCGATTGCTTGATTATCTGGTGATTGATTGGCGTTCGGGAATCAGCCAATAGGAGAGGTTCCTGCCCGGTCGACTCGTCCGCCGCCAGTACAAAAACGCTTGATGTAGTCTGACCCCAACAGTTTGTAGATTTGGGCACTATTTCAAGTTACCCATACCAAAATCTCATACTAAACTAAAGTCCGTGAGAAATTACTTTTAACACGGTTCTTTCTCGAAGACGGAGAGGTCCGTTGCTCTATCCTTCACTAATCACTCCCACTACCTAGCAACATTCTCCTTCTTTTGTGTCTGTGTGAGAGAGCTTTGCAACGCGACGCACCAACACTCCCCTCCAGCTATTGCTGGCAATGTTCCAAGTCGTTTACTGGTCAGCAGGTATATTGGTTTGTTTATGTTACGGAGATGTGTTCATCACAAGAGCGTGAAGCAAAATGACACGGCGCATCCAATTGTGCGCAGGATGTTCGTCTGAAACTATGCTACTAACTGTGGAAGGAGAAATGGGTTTCTCCTCTTCATGTTGAAAGTAATATCTTACAGACTTTGGTGCCTCCAATTCTCATATTGAAAACTCGTGATAGTTAAAATATTGTTAATATTTCCAGCATCTTGGTGAGTTTTTTTGTGAATGTTTGTCAGTACACTGCGATTCAAAACTAAGTTTGCACACATGAAAGCAATTTATTCGAAGACAATATAATGCAGTAACGTTTTTTTACAGTATTAAGTTGTTGATAAAAGTAATGTTCCAAGCCTATTCCATGAAAACAAGTTTTTATAAACACATGAATTCTTGAACTAAAAATAACACGTTTTCGATCGTTTCATTTATCTTACAGACAAAAGCTACTTGATTAGTTATTATGAGCTGTTCCACCTCGAGAGTTGCTTACATTGATGAGCTGTTCAACCTCAAACATTGGTTAATTCTTTGTTCTATTTTTTTTTAATTAGCTAATGCTTCAAGTAATTTTTCAAGTAACTTACTGCTGGAATTTAATAACTTGTGGTGAACTTTGTTCTGTGTTTCAATATGGTATACTCTTGCTTCAAGGTTGTTTTTTTATAAGGCAAAGTCAGATTGTATTGTAACAGTGGTTTAGTTTATTTTATTTGCATTTTAAAATGGTTCTCATGAGCTGAAACATGTCATGAACTAATGAAATATAAAAGGATACTGAATAATATGTAAATGTATTTATTTATTCGTTGATATAATTACAAATCATATGAATATGATCAGGATAGAACAACAGGCATAGCCCAAAACTATTCTGTTCCCAAATTTTGATAAATAATGTCTAAAATAAAAACTGATAAATGTCCGAAAAAATAGGTTATGTTCTTACTGAGGAAATTTGAAGTTCAAAGTTCTGTCCAAGAATATATATTAGCTAGAAATTTTGAATTTAGAATGATTAAAATACCAAATTATAGTCAAATTTTGCACTTAATATCACCGCACTTTAAATAAATTAAGTTATTTCAGAAAATTTTAAAGCCAAAAATATACACGCAACTTTCAACTAGGCACATCTGTTAAAAACTATAATAATAGTATAATAATCTCGAAAATAGTAGCATAAAATAAATAATATAAAAATTATATTAATATAATAATATAAATAATTTATTAATATAAAATGAAAAACCTATATTATTTTATTTATCTAGATTAACTATAATAATTAACCTAACTCAATGATGACGTGATGTAAAACGAGAATCTTCAATTAAAGGTGACCATAAAAAATTGTCAAAGAAATAATCAAAATAGGAATAACTATATTTATTTTATGAGAAATTATATTTTTCCTATCATTCTTCTGAAGATTTATACACTCTAGACTTGCCCCTAGTATTGAAATTGGAATAAAATGACCCCCTAAAGGGGTAACCCCATTTAATCCAATAGAAATCCCCCCTCTTAATACTATCATTTTAGTAAGTTCTGGAGCTTCAATTACAAATTGAAAAAATATATAAAATAATAATATCGAGTGGCCTGGCTGACTGAGGACTTGTATCAGAGTTCTCAGGTCGCGACTGATATACTAAATTATACAAATTAATAGTATATTAATCAATTTACTTAATTAATTTCAGTTTCTCTGACATGACCTAACGACTGCTTTTAGGCAGCTGGGACCGACGAATTTACGTGTCCATCTGAGACTAGATGATATTTTTATTTTATTTGATAGTAGTATCCCAGTAAAATGAATATCCACAAATTATACTGTATTTGTACTGTAAATGTCCATCTGAAACTAGATGATATTTTTATTTTATTTGATAGTAGTATCCCAGTAAAGTGAATATTCTCAAATTATACTGTATTTGTACTGTAAATGTCCATCTGAAACTAGATGATATTTTTATTTTATTTGATAGTAGTATCCCAGTAAAATGAATATCCACAAATTATACTGTATTTGTACTGTGAATGTCCATCTGAAACTAGATGATATTTTTATTTTATTTGATAGTAGTATCCCAGTAAAATGAATATCCACAAATTATACTGTATTTGTACTGTAAATGTCCATCTGAAACTAGATGATATTTTTATTTTATTTGATAGCAGTATCCCAGTAAAATGAATATTCACAAATTATACTGTTCTTGTATTGTAAATGTATTACATTTGTATATGAACACTGGATATTTGTAATTACAGGAAGACTGTGTTCAGGAGAATAAACTTCTTCCAGTAGTGTATTACCACGAGCCGATATCTATCTTGAACAGCTGTGCGCCTCTCACTGGTTGTGTCATCACCATTTCTACATATACAAACAAAGAACGTATCTTCCTCGATGCCTTAGTTGAAGCACTGGGAGCTATGTAAGTTGTTAATAGTATTTTACGTAACAAGGACGGGAAGGAGCCTTTTGCAGGCGAGAATGATGTTTCTAGTCGAGGCGTTAGCCGAGACTAGAATTTCATTCGAGCACTGCTAAAGACATTCACGTTCAAGTAACGTACACTATTTTTTGTCATAACAATCTAAAGAAGAATAATTGAGAAATATAAATATTACCTGCTTGTGCTGACGTTACTACATGAAAAATGAAAATGAAAAAAATCTTTATTAGGCGGAGTCATTACATGCATTCTATAAACATAACCTAGTTTACAAATTCCGAATCAGGAAACTTCCACCCGGAGCGCTGAATGTGTTTTTTTTGTAGCAGTTTTGCTGTTTCTATTTCGGAACTAGGAAACATACTCGACTGTAAAGAAAACATATGGTTTCATTACAGTAGAGTATGCTGTAATGAGAATCATATGTTTATTTGTTCTGCAAACAGCTGTTTACCGGATTGATTTCATGCATAGAAAACATCTGAAATTGAAAATGAGTTATTGATAATTATAAATTGAGTATCAACCTCAACTTATTCTAATTCATTCATACAATAAGTACATCATCGAAATGATGGGGAGAGGAAAAATAAGGTAACCTTGTGCTATTCCTCTCCCAAATTCAGAAAAATATGTAACTTTTGAATGAAAAAGACTGAGTAATTGTCAAAAAACCACTGATTTATTGATAATAAGAAAGACCGGTTTCGGTTATTACACCATTGTCAATCTCTGATAAACTAAAACTAAATACAAGAGCAGCAGAATTTATACTAGTAGGCGAGTACTGCTATTCGTCGAGGGCATGAACGCCTGCCATAGGCCTAGCTAGACAGTCTCCTCCCACTCAACGGTGTGACAAAATGGCGGCTTAAGCAACAGAATTGCCATGATAATAAAATTTACTATCAGTACAAAATAAGACCAAGAAAACAAGTGTGAAAGATAATAAAACAGATATGTAAATGGAAAAACTATTGACTAATGTATGCTTACAATTTTATGATAAAACTAAATTCGTAGTGTTGTATTGGTTGAAATGAATCTGGTCATTTAAACTATACTGGGAATTTTCCTTAATTACTCTTGTTATTTCTAAAGCCTCTAGAATATTCAACGATCTGCCTTTGTTATTAACATGCAGAAACTCAACATTCTCCTTAACTGTGAACTTGTGATTATTTGTTATCAAATGTTCTGCAAAGTTACATTCCCCATGAACACAATTGTCATTGTGAGAATGACAATTTCTCAGTCTTTTTCATTCAATATGAATAATTACCACAATATCAACTTCTCAACTACACAAAAAAGTAACTTTCCCAAACTTGAATAAAACCAATTTAAAAATTAAAATTAATTTCAGTTCGCAAGAGGTGTTTGCTCGTAAAGACAACGTCGCTAAGGGCGTGAAGGCTTGTACACATCTGGTAACTCCGTCGGCCGGCAGCCAGAAGTACATGGCCGCGCTCAAATGGAACATCCCCACTGTCACCAAAGACTGGCTGCTCAGCTGTGCCAGGCTCGGCAAACGACTGCCGGAAATTCAATTTTCGGTAGCTGCCCAAGGTACATAAGAATCATGTCTTATCTTGTCAAAACCACTATACATTTGAAATAATTCACCATCACTACAGTGAGGTAGGACTATCGGCTTGAGTCAACATTAAAAATTGAAACAAAAACCATAGAAAATCTTCTATCTTTTCTCTATGGCTAAAGATTATTCTCTTCAACGAATAATATAAAATTAAATTAATAATTGTTATTTAACGGAATTCCAATTAAATGCTGTAAATCACCCCGAAGACTTCTGTACTGAAAATATTGACAACAGGGTAAACAGCTAGATAGAAGCTCGATGAGCGCTACTATACAAAAATCATTTGTCAGCCCGGGAATCGAACCCAGTACCTCCTAATTGCCGGTCAGGAATGCTTACCCTTACACTAAACTGACAATCTCTGGATAGCAGCGCTCATTTTATACAAAGCCATAGCGTCCAGTCAGTCTACAGATGGAAAATGAGCGCTACTATCCAGAGATTGTCAGTTTAGTGTAAGGTTAAGCATTCCTGACCGGCAATTAGGAGGTACTGGGTTCGATTCCCGGGCTGACAAATAATTTTTGTATAGTAGCGCTCATCGAGCTTCCATCTAGCTGTTTACCCTGTTGTCAATATTTGAAGTACAGAAGTCTTCGGGGTGATTTACAGCATTTAATTGGAATTTCGTTTAATAATAATTATTCATTAATTAGCATTTGAACAAATGCAACTTCCAATTTATTTCCATCTGTATAAAATTGAATGTGGAAAATTGTTTTTCCCGTATCCTGGAGGTTTAGTCATATCTTGACTTGATTAAAAGCTGTATATTTAGGTAAAGGTGAATTGTGTGTGTGTTTTTTTTTTGTGGGGAGTCTCTTACGGGTAGGTTCCACCCAGCCTGAATATGTTATTTAAGGCTCACGACTGTTATATTGTAAATTTCATATCACAAATATAATCAGATCAGAAATTTTCACAGAAATTCGTATTCTCAGCTCTTAGGTAATGGTTTAGATCAAAAGATAAGCTTACCTCATGTAATTGAATGTCTTGTATAAGTCATATATTTTATTCAATATTCAATTTACGTATTTCATTACTGTTCTAAATTAATCTTAGAGTCAGTCAATTAATTTCAGGTCAGCCAATCATAGATAACAGTTTTCAGTGCAATATGAACATAAATACAAAATGGTATTACAATAATTGAAATATTTGGTAAGATTTGAATGAGATCCGCCACAATCACATTAGGCACTCTATTGATGTTCAACAGTCATACTGCGCTATCAGTTCTATTATTATCATATTCTCGTGGTTCAAAGTGCTTTAACAAGCCTCAAGTAGTCTATGATTCTCATGATATGGAGGACGATGGGAATAAACTACTGGAACAGCAAACTGTAATAGTATCTTACGTAACAAGTACGGGAAGGGCCGTTTTGCAGGCGAGAATGATGCTTCTAGTCGAGGCGTTAGCCGAGACTAGAATTTCATTCGAGCACTGCAAAAGACATTCACGTCCAAGTAACGTACACTATTTTTTGTCATAATATCTAAAGAAGAATAATTGAGAAATAGAAAACATTACCTGCGTGTGCTGCGTGTGTCTATAAACATAACCTAGTTTACAAATTCCGAATCAGGAATTGACAAATAAAATATGATTAACCATTTTCAACAATAATAATGTTTTAGAAAAGAAAATCATGATCACCCTGACAAATATTATTATAGTGGGGTATCATAATTAGAACTAAGTTTAGTATTAGCAATTGTATGTATATGTTTTGTCAATAATGAACAGTCAAATTCATTCATGCTGATACCAGTATTAGCTGTTTGGGTGGCAAGGCTGAGATCTGGCAACCCTTTCCTCCTATCTTCCTACACTGTCATTATAACGTGGACATCACTATAGGAAACATACTCGACTGTAAAGAAAACATATGGTTTCATTACAGTAGAGTATGCTGCTGTAATGAGAATCATATGTTTATTTGTTCTGCAAACAGCTGTTACCGAATTAATTTTCATGCATGGAAAACAGCGGAAATTGAATGACCATGACAAAAAATAATAGCCTAAATTAATTTTAGAACAAAAAAAATTAAATTTTATTTTGTTTAATTTACGTATTTTTCTCGTATTTTATTATTGAAACTATTAAGTCTTGTAGTAGAATATTCAAATTCTCATTGTATTTTTGCAGATGGAAATCAAGTTTGTCAGCCCCCAACAGCTCCCCGTGCACCGGCTTCAAATGACGCATCAAATGACTGTCAAGTAAAAGACACTCCTCGTCCCAGAGATGATAAGCGAATCTCGTTGTTAGTGCCCACAAAAGTAACAGATTTGTCACAGCAGAAGACTATTTTTGCGCCTGTCAATGAAGAAACACCGAAAAGATGTACCAGAACAGGCAACGAGACTCGAGTGCCGACAAATGAAGATGAAAAGTGTGAAACACCGGTTGCATCTACTAGTTTTCAAAGGTCCAGTAGTCATCGGTCGGTGTCGAACAAAGGAGACGGAGGAACAGACGCGCCTCCTTCAACCGGCTATCAAAATAGAACACCGGTCGCTTCTACCAGTTTTCAAAGGTCCAGTAGTCATCGGTCTACAACGAACCAAGGAGATGGAGAAACAGAGGCGCCTCCCTCAACCGGCTATCAAAATAGAACACCGGTCGCTTCTACCAGCTTTCAAAGGTCCAGTAGTCATCGGTCTGTGTCCAACCAAGTAGATGGAGAAACAGAGGCGCCTCCCTCAACCGGCTATCAATGTGGAACGCCGATAAATCTCGATAACAGAACAAGGAAATCGTTGGGATTGACTCCCGCCTACAAACTTCCGTGGGAAATGTCGACACCGGACACACCCTATGAAAAGCTGCTCCCTCACTCAGGCGGTGGCAAAGAGGCTAGGAAGCGAATCAAGCATTGCATCGATAATTTCAGTCAGAATGTGCCCAAAATACCTTCACCAAGGAAAAGAAAAATGAGCACGGTTAGTACTATTCTGCTCATTATTGTAACTTTGACTACTTCAATTTAAAATCATTGATCTTAGGCTGGCCACTAATCAAATCAAATAGTTCTTCATTTATCATTGCATTCATACAATATTATATTATGATATCGGGGGACCGAGCTTCGCTCTGGAGTACAAAATCATAGAAAATTTATTGCGAAAGAGGAGATTATAATACAGAGTTATCATAAAAGAATGGTGCGGTTTCGAACATGGTTTAAAGAAAAACCAAATTACTTACAGTTGATGTTGTTTATTCATCTAATTTGTCGTATCAGGCAGTTTTTTACATAATTGATAAATTTAAATATGTGAGCCTTTAGTCGTTCGACAAAATATCCAAACGATAATCAATTTCTCTCCAAACATTCACTAACATTTCATTGGTTATGGTTGTCATTGCTTCATTAATCCTGTTTTCAAGTGGTTCAGGTAGATTTTTTCTTGTAAATTTACATCAAAAACATTGTTTATTCACAAGAAATCGCGAACTGAACCACTTTAAAACAGGATTAAAGAACCAATGACAACCATAATCGAAGAAATGTTATCGAATGTTAAGAGAGAAATTTACTATCGTTTGGACATTTGTCGAGCGACTAAGGGCGCACTTATTGAAAGTTATTAATCATGTAAAAAAAACTGTTTCAGACGACAAATTAGGTGAATAAAAAACATCAACTGTAAGTTATTTGGTTTTTCTTTAAACAATGTTCGAAACCGCACCATTCTTTTAAGATAACCCTGTATATACAGGGTGGGTGAAAAGTCCGAAAACGGCTAAATATCTCGTACACAAAGGTTATTTGAAGGTGGGTGTGATTGGGGATCCTACTCAAATTGAAAAAACTACTTTATAATGACTTTAAAAATCTGGTCCGCCATCTTGGATTCGCCATATTGAATGCAACTTCATTTTTTTTAAATAGGAAGGTGGTCATGCGTTACATGATTTCGATACGGAATTTCAAGGAAAAATGAATGGCGAAAACCGCACATCGATATCGCAAACCGTTCAGAAGATTATCAATCAGTACCATGCAAATCAGAAATTAAATACATGAGTGGTATTGATTAATAATGTGAATATCTTCTAAACGGTTTGAGATATAGATGTGCAGTTTTCGCCATTCATTTTTTCTTGAAATTTCGTATGGAAATCATGTATCTTATGACCGCCTTCCTATTAAAAAAAATAAAGTTGCATTCAAAATACCGGATTCAAGATGGCGGACCAGATTTTTAAAGTCATAGTAAAGTAGTACTTTCAATTCGAGTAACATCTCCAATCACACCCACCTTGGAATCACTTCTTTTTATGAGATACTAAGCCGTTCTTAGACTTTTTTCTCTCTTTTCTGCTTTGAATAGTATTGATTAATAATGTGAATATTTCCGAAACGGTTTGAGATATCGATATGCGGTTTCCGCCTTTCATTTTTTCTTGAAATTCCCTATCGAAATCATGTATTGCATGACCACCTTCCTATTTAAAAAAAAATGAAGTTGCATTCAAGATGGCGGACCAGATTTTTAAAGTCATAGTAAAGTAGTTTATTCAATTTGAGTAGGATCCCCAATCACACCCACAGTCAAATTATCTTTGTGTATGAGATATTAAGCCGTTCTCGGACTTTCCACCCACTCTGTATAGTTTGTACAGAAAGATTCTATCTTATCATTGTGGATTGAGATTGAGATTTCCAGTGGATTACAAAAATCTCTCTCACAAAGATTGCACAAAAGCTGGTTAAATTTTAATCCTGATTAATTTCACGTGAATCAAATCAGAGAAGACCATTTTAGAACAACACTGATGCAATAGTTCAACAGCTGAGTCATAATTTTGTCTCAGTCCCACACACATCGACAGACGACGAAATTATCAGTTGTTTTTCCAATAATTATTCATTATTATCCTTTTTTGTCCTCCAGCGAGTTTTCCCAGGGATGAGACCTAGTGCAATCGAGTTTATCATAAACCTACTATGTTCCAAATCTTGTGAAAATCGTTGGAGCCGTTTTAGAGATCCGCTGGACATACATAAATAATATTCCTTTTTGTGAAAAGGAATCAATAAATTTCATTTCGTTCACTCCATTCATTTCATTCATAAATAAATACATACAGATATCGCTAGCTTAATATAATAGGATAGGCGGTTGAACATGCATACTCATACACTAAATCAGCGAGAGGTTTCAAATAAATGAATAATTTGAAGAGTTTGAATGACGTGTTGTTAAAAGTGTGAAACTGAGTTGGAAGCTAGGTTGCTAAAATATTTGTCAGGAATCTTGACTCTATAGTGAGGTCCACGTTTCAATTATAAAGGATAAAGTTAGGAGAACAGCGTTGCCAATGCTCTGCCTTACCATTGCCATTATCTATATGGTACAGGATAGCTGTAGCTGATAGCTGATGTAATATTAACTGATCATTGTCTTTTTTCTTTAAAGCTATTTTTAATATAAATAAAAATATAAATCTATTATTTCGTGACGAAATAATTTAAAAGGATACTTAAATTTATAATTTTATTTAACTGATCATTCTTGTTTAAAATAATAAATTATATTTCATTCGTCAGGAAACTTGTCTAGCTTTATGATAATATTTATTTATTTATCACATTGTGTACAAATACTTGACATGAGGAAAGGCACAACAGGTTCATGCCCAAAACTATCCCATTTCCAATTTATATTATACTGTTCTGTTTTATATTTTTACTATTGATAAGTTCTAGTATACATTTTTGGATTTGTCTCTTGTTTTATCACTATTCTACGCGTTTTATATCTTTAGTTGTTAGAAAATCTCTTCTCAATTATTAATTATTTACTTTCTTTTTTCCACAGCCATTATCAGAATTAATGAAGAGAGCAAAGGCTAAATTTGGATTAACGGTATGTTGATTTTTTCCTCAAGTTTGCATTAAAATATGTTGAAAATATATAAAATTCATATCAATATTTAATATTAATAATGATTATCATAAATGAGTATTTTCTTTCCTATAGTTATCTAGCACGGTCCTGATAGCTGAACTGTATTTCACAAATTTGTTCTAAACTCCAATTAGGATATTATTGAAAGATTTTTATAGTACTCTGATAACTGTAATACTGTTTGTTATTACTATATCTGTGCTCTTTTCTTGTAATGGTTTAACAATTTATTTTCAATCTATTTTGATACTTGGGAATTTGAGCTTCTACGCCATATTTCAACTATTCAATGCCAATATTTAAGTAATAAATAGTCAACATTCCATGGAACTGTCTCGATTAGACCAGGTTTCGTTTACACAAGGTCCTATTCTACAATGAAGCTGAAAACCTGGTCTAAACGCACACCTCGGCTAAACGAGACGGAATGCTTCGATTAACCCAGTAGTTCGATTACACCAGGTGGTCTAAACGAAGTCTGGTCTAATCGAGACACAAGACCTGGTGCAATCGAACTAGTGGGTTAATCGAAGCATTCCGTCTCGATTACACCAGGTGGTCTGAAAGATACCTGGTCTAATCTGGGCAAAGGACCTGGTCTAATCTAGGCAAAGGACCTGGTCTAATCAAGACACAGGACCTGGTCTAATCTAGGCAAAGGACCTGGTGCAATCGAACTACTCGGTTAATCGAAGCATTCCGTCTCGATTACACCAGATGGTCTGAACGTTACCTGGTCCAATCGAGACAAAGGACCTGGTCTAATCTAGGTAAAGGACCTGGTCTAATCAAGACACAGGACCTGGTCTAATCTCGGTAAAGGACCTGGTCTAATCGAGACACAGGACCTGGTCTTATCGAGACATGGGCTAAACGATACGGAATGCTTCGATTACACCAGGTCCTGTGTCTCGATTAGAACAGTCATCGTTCGACCTGGTGTAATCGAACACCTGGAGTAATCGAAGCATTCCGTCTCGTTTAGCCGAGGTGTGCGTGCGTTTAGACCAGGACCTGTACAAACCTGGAGTAATCGGAAAAGTCCGACCTGGGGTAATCGTCCAACACCTGGACTAAACGAAATACATCCCATTCCATGGTTCATGCCACTGGTTTATGTAGAAGGAGATTCGTGAAATTACTGGTTCACAACTTATTCTTGGAAAAGAATGTAAGCAATCTAAATTCTTTCTTAAATTTGAATTTATTTATTACAAAAATGTTTTTGATTTCAACTTGAAAACTGTTTAATTTCAGCCGGATACGTCGATGGTAGACTCTAATAACGTGACCGGAAGTGAAGACATTGAAAATTGTGCCGATGTGAAAAATGAGAAATCCTTTAAAGAGTCAACAACTGGCCCTAAAAACACGGATCATTGTAATGATAATACTGATAATGGAATAGAAACTGAACAGTCATCAACCTCGACCAAAACTCCTGCGAAAACGTCTGCAGGATCCGAGTAAGTTGTTTTTCAATCAAATCAAATTTGTTATTTATTGTGTAGTTGAGAAGTTAATGTTGTGGTAACTATTATTCATATTAAAAGACAAAAAAATTGTCAAAAATCGCAGATTTTATTGAAAGTTAGAAAGACCGGCTTCGGTTGTTACACCATTGTCAATCTCTGATAAACTTAAACTAAATACAAGAGCAGCAGAATTTATACTATAGTGAGGTCCACGTTATAATGGCAGTGAAGAAAGATAGGAGAAAAACGTTGCCAAGACTCTACATTTTGCCACTGAGTGTACTCAGCTGTTACTCAATTCATCCCATTAAATTTTATCTAATAATAATTATCATTTCCTTGATAAAATAATCAATTTAATGTCAAATTAATCAAGAAAATATATTTTTTCATAATTTGATTTGAAAGTTTGCTTTCATAACTGAGATCAGATTTTTATTTTTATACAAACCTGAAATGGCGGCTAATTTAAAAAGCTGTGATACAACAATCTGAATTTCAAAATAACAGAAATTGAAAATGGTGTAACAACCAAAACCGGTGTTCTAGCTTTCAATAAAATCTGTGATTTTTGAAAATTTCTTAGTATTTTTTTATTCAAAATTTTTATTGTCGTTTACAAATACATGTATTGACAAAGTCATGAAATCGGAGCATAGTCCTTAGTCTAAAGCAGCTGAGGTAAACAATTGAATGATAGTGAAATTACAGTATCATTAGGAGATTAATTCAAATTATTATAATATGGTTCGCGGAAAATTTGCTTTTTAGAGCGCTTCTGTCGATCAGTGTAGATCAAGGTCTGTAGAAAAAGCTTTCTATAGATAGATCTTCGTGTAGATTAACTAGACAAACTCAGCTGTGTATATGAAATAATAGCAAATAGAAAGTATGAAATTGTGTATTCCAATAAAATTTTAAATTATCAGTAAAAAATTCTTTTTTTAGAGAAATTTGACAGTCCGGATTTAATTTTAGTTCAGTTTTTGTTTCATTATATATGGAATAACTCTGGTGTCGTTGGTAGCAAGGTATTGCAAACTAAGAAATTGCTGAATTGTGGAGTAAATAAATTTGAATGTAATTAGAATACCTTCTAATACATATCTAAAAATCTAAATTTAAATGAAAAGGAGTTCAATAAAGGTTCTTCAAAATTATGCCTTCTATTGATGTAATAAGACTGAGTTAGGATTTTTCCGTTACATGGGTGAAGAGGAGGGGAAATGCATATCTCGTATTCAAATTTTACCGATGTTTTTTTTCAGTACAATAAACATGACATAAGCCTACATTTAATTGTGAAGAAAAATTTGAAGAATACCGGCTAATTTCGAATTTCCAACTCGATAATTCCCTCGTAAATTCTATTAAGTTGTTGGGTAGCTATACAAAGTCAACTGAAAGGTAATAGTTGAAAGTCAAACTTCAAGGAGTTTCATTGATTATTATCTAATCTTAAACTTAATTACGTTATTATAGATTCTTGGATGTATTGGCTTCAAGGAGTTTCATTGATTATTCTCGTGATTATTATGTTATTTAATCTTGAAATCGATTATTTTTTATAGATTTTTGGATGTATTGAATGAAAAGCTGCAGAATCTTACGCCTGCCTGTCAAGAAGTGAAACGATGGATTCCTGACACAAACGATCAGGTTGTATCAGCGCGAAAATCGACTGAATCTAAAAGAGCAAGCACAAAAAGCATGTAAGTTTTGTTTCAGCTAGTTTTTATTAGGATAGTTAATATATTTTGTAATCAGCTTTGACAATAAGCATATAAAAAACGTGTAGTGTAAACATAACCTATTTTTGGACAATTTCTATCTAAATTTGGGAAAGGAACAGTTTTGGGCTTTAAGCCTGTTGTTCCTTTCCCAATCATTCATAGTTGAGAATGATTGTATCTATTAATGTATAAATAAATAAATAAATAATTTAGTCGATTACCATTATCTTCAATTATTCCTCTTCTTCTTTTTCATACCATTTTGCGTCGGGTTCCTTCAACCATTCTCTAAACTTTATACGATCCTGTGCCATTCTCTTTACTTCATTCATTGTCTTACCTCTTCCAGCAGCTATACTCTCTACATACTGACTCCATTCCAGTCGTGCCTCGTATTCCTTCCGGGCAGGGGATGACCACGACTGGAATGGAATCAGTATGTATTGCTCAGATAAAAGTATTTGGCTGTGATACCGCAATTCAGCTGAGTTTGCCTTTAACTCTTCAATTTAAAGATTTCTAGTATTGAATTGTAATTTATTTTATTTCATTTTTAAATTAAAATATACACAATAGAATGATTGGGAAAGTGTCAACCGGCTCAGCACAAAACTGTACCTACCTTTCCCAAAGTCTTGATAGTTCCAAAAGACAGGAAAGTTATTTGGATATCAAAGTTAAAGTTTCTGTTATACCTTTTTTCACTTATATTAATCAATTTGACTAACATAATGTTTTGCCTTCTCATAAAAAAATATAATAATTCTGCATGACTTCATAAATAAATATAAAATGAATGTGATTATCCTTTTTCACTATTATTAATTTGACTAACATAATGTTTTGCCTTCTTATATTTTTTTCTATAGCTCTACAGCCTATTGTGGGCTTTGACCTCCTCCACAACATTCCTCCAAACGTTTCTATCCATTATAAATCCTCTCCATCCTCTATAACCCATCTTTATCAAATCATCCCTTATCTCATCTTCCCATCGTATTCTTGGTCTGCCTTGTTTTCTTCTCGAGTGTAGCTTCTCTTTAAGCACGATTTTTGGCATTCTGGTTTCATCCATCCTATAAATATGTCCGAACCATCTTAGTCTCTCTGCCTTTATGAAGCGTACTATACTACGGCTTTTTATTAATAGTTCAAGTTCAGCATTGGTTCTCCTTCTCCACTCTTCTCCTTCTTTAACAGGACCGTACACTTTTCTATGCGCCTTTCGTTCGAATACACTTGAATTGTGCTGGTCTTTCTTAGTCAATGTTCACGATTCAGAGCCATAGGTAACTACAGGTCTTATAAGGGTTTCATAAATTTTAAGCTTGCTGTTTCTACTGATGAGCCTGTTTTTTAGGAGCTTCATGTTGCTGTAGTATGCTCTATATCCCGATAATATTCTTTGTTTGATACTGGTGCTCATCATATTCTGATTATTCAATTCAACACCCAGATAACTGAAGTTTTTCACTCATAAACTATTATCGATCCTCAGACTCTGTGGAACTCTTCGCGCTTGACTTCTAAATATTTTCATGTATTTTGTTTTATTTTCATTGACTAGGAGACCAAACTTTTGTGCTTCTCTTTCGAGTAATTTATACGTGTCCTGGAGGATATCTTTTCTTCTGGCAATTACGTCATCGGCTTAAGCACATACTTGATACATTTATGAAAAATGCTGCCTCTCTTGTCATTGACGTCTATCACACAATGTAATGTTTGCCTTCTTATATAAGTGCATGACTTGATAAATAAATATGTTTCAGGTGCAAGTTGGGACTGCGAGTCGCAACCAATCGATGTTGGCTGGCAGGAACCTGTGGAAGAAAGGGAGAAAGCAAGGGTAAAGACATTTTCCCCTAAAATCGGGACATTTTTTCCGAAAATGAGTTTATTCATCTGAATTTTTCAAGTACCTTTAATCTCTGGTTTGTAAGGGTCTGTTTCCGAGCGTGGGATTTAGCTAAGTTCTAGACTTTAAACAGCTGGAGTCAGAAAATTGGCTTTCCGAAACGGGGTTGTAGTCAGAGTCATGGAGCAATATGAATAAAGTTGAGCATTTGCTTATACTTCTAAAATATGGAGCATTTGTTTTATTTTCTGTGAATAAACATGAGCAAAACCTTTTGCTCATGCTCATCAAAAAAATATTGAGCATTTACTCAAAAGTTAAAGCTTTTACTCAAAATTTATGAATAAAGTAGAGCATTTGCTCAACTTTTGAAGCAAATGCTTCAAAAAAAGGTGAGTCTAGTCTAGAGCATCTTTTCACCTTTTGCTCATATTAAATTGCTCAACTAATTCGTATGAGGAAGAGGAAACTATACCAGATACGATCACAACCATTAGTTGAGAACTATAAAACTATTTTTAGATTCAACCATGATAATATATCACATTATTCCTACAAAAGAATAAATACAAAAGATAGCCATCACAAAATAGGAAATAGGCATTTAAGAAGATGAGAGTGTAGACGATTATAAGAAGGCTATTGATATAAGATTATGCTGAAGATTATTATAGAGATGACATTCTTTCACGCTATTATTTCAAAATTCTAAACTCAACTAACCTAAAACTCAATTCATAAATAGAAAACAGAGCAGACAACGCAAACACAAGCGGTGTCTCCAACTTGCATATTTAGCGCTTCCGTGAGCTATAAAAACAAAGTAAGGGCACAAAGGCCATTCAGCTGATGAAAAATCTTTAAAATAAGTGAGCATTTGCTCCAGAGTTCAGGAGCATAAGGTAAGAGTATAAGGTAAAGCTTATTCACATGAAAATGAGCTAATGCTTATGCTTCTACCTAATGCTCATGAGCAAAACCTGATGCTCCATGCTCTTGCTCATGAGCATTTGCTCTGGTTTTATTCATATGAGCCATGGTCACGTTTAAATTTTCTAGTTTTTCGAAATTTAATTAAATTTATTTTTATAGGTTAAATTTAATTAAATTTCGAAAAACTAGAAAATTGAACACAAAATAAAATAAAGAGGAAATAGTGTAAAGTTTCAGCTATTTTGAATTATTTAGGAATGTTTAATTTCGTCAAGAAAAACGTTTCCAATTATAGAAATGAGAAAATAAAGATTGTCATAAAAACGGCGACTATGCCCCGTTTCGGAAAGCCAATTTTCTGACTCCAGCTGTTTAAAGTCTAGAACTTGGCTCGGAAACCGGCCCAAAATGTACTTATATTTGTTTATTCTTTGAGGATTTTCCATTTTAATTTATGCATCATTTGAAAATTGAACAATACTGGAATGACAAAGAATTACACTGAATTTAGGAAAATACGGATAATAGATATTTTCCCTCATTTCCATTGGTAATTTCAGCATTGTTCAGTTTTAAAATTAGGTATTAATTCGAAAAAATCCTCACACGAATAAATGTAAATAACATTCATCACTATATTCTTTATTGATTGATACAGTAAGTACATCATCAAAATGATAGGGAGAGAAAAAATAAGGCAACCTTGTGCTATTCCTCTCACAAATTTAGATAAGGTTACACATACTCCGAAATAGATTACTTATTATGTATGTTTCAAGATTCATTCATGTGTAAGTTCTACCGATATAAAATCCTCGATAGAATCAATTCCTTGTCATAGTGTATTCATTTCTAATATCTTCAAACGTTTTCGTCTATACAAAACATATTGATACGAAATACATTTCATATAATATATTTTTGTAAAAGTAATCCCGGTTTTTTATTATTAGAAACTATCATTGAGTTTTTGGTCACTTTAGATACTTTATATTGAGGTGGGACTGTATCATATTTATGAAGTGGCAGTAATTAAGTACTAATATATAATATAATTTATGATTGAATCCTCATTTGATCAAATAAAGTATTTTAATAGGGCTACTTAAATTTTCAATTATTATGGAAAATTACTAGTACCCTTTTTTATATAAATACAACTATAGTGAGGTCCACGTTATAATGGCAGTGTTTAATTAGCAATTATATTTCTATCCTTGTCTATCATTCAACAAAGCGGATAGCACTATCTCTTTCTCGCTTTGCTCTGTTTCCAGATTGTTTTTTAACAATGTAGACATTTAATTAACAAAATATTTAATCTTGATTATGAAAATTCATTATGAAATCATTGAAAAATAAGTTTCGTCTTCTAATTAAGGGTAATTTTTCAATCTCTGATCACATATATCATATATATCATAAGACCTAGTTAAAAGCTAGAGGAGTGATGTTCACAGAGCTGAAAAGCCTGTCCTCTCCACCAAACACTCTCTATAGGTGCGTACCAACTTTCGTTCTGCTCCGCAATCGAACGTCACTCGAGCAGATCGATTGATGATCGACCGGGGAGCAAGAGTGGAACGCAAGAAGAGCTAACATCTCCCGTAACGTTCATGATCGGAGCGTGCGTGGAGCGAGTGCGGAGCGTGTTGGAGACGCGTTTATCTGTACGCACCTTATGATTGACGCGGCCTGATCGTCTATTGTTTACGAGTTATAGACGCATAAATATGATCACCTCAATTCAGTCTCTCGCCAAGTGTGAATTGCGTAGCTTGATTAGTTTTTTGCAAGCAAAAGGCGATATTTCAGCATAAATCTACTGGAGAATGATTCTAGTGTAAGCAGAAAACTTTATGGGATGATCTTGTGCATGGAAGGTGTCGGAAATTTGAAGACGTCAGTTGAAATGACCGGATTCGTTGTGAGACTATCGTGTTAAGCCAGTTACACACACATATTTTTCGCCGTCCTTTAGATATCTACCAGATTAAACGGAACTTGGTAAACACATGAAGACATCATCTGTTTGCCAAGTTATCTAAGAGATCTCTTAAGGACAGCAAAAAACGTTCTTCCAAAAATCGATATGTGTGTAACTAGACTATGACAATAAAAGATTCTATCAAAGATCTTTGGTCATATATTTGCCTTCAATGGGGTCTTTATAAAACTGGTTTCAGACATTTGAATGTTTTCCTTCCCTTACTATCCCCCTCATATAGTTTATTTAGTGAATAAGAGTAAAAAGAAGGCAGAAAATAACAAACAATCAATGTCCCCTTAGAAAAATGTAAAATAATATGCATATGCTCTTGCGCATGATAAATCAGATTGAAGATTTTCTTTTTCATCAGATGTTAATTCAACATGGAACGTGGAATGGACTGCCAAAAAATACAAAGTGCGCCAGAAAAAAATATGTATTTGAAAGGTCAATAGAAAAAAGTACATTAGTTATTGTTTTAATATTTTGTTATATGAGAATACAATTTCCCAATTTTTTTCCATGCAGTCTTGAAAATGACATCAGATCAATGGCGACCCCATTGTACATACACTGATGAACTCGATTTTTCAAATTTGTATACACTCGTTGCAGTATATCAATCGGTATGTTGGCAATGGCGTCGCGAATGTTGTTCTTGAGGTGTGCTATGGTCCGTGGTCGATCGACATAAACCAGTGATTTCAAATAACCCTATAACAAAATTGCATTGAGGAAACGCATGTGGAAATGAGCCTCATCACTGAAAAAATGACCTCGTCTTCAGGCAGGTTGTCAAATCAGCATATGACATGCATTTTGACGGGCAACAAAATCGCGTTCAGTCAATTCTTGAACAGCCAATATTTATAGAGATGAAATTGAAGGTCTTCATGGAAAATTCGTCGAACAGTGGAGTCAGAAATTGCTATAACAGCTGCGTGCGTGCGAGCCGAATGCCGGGGAGAACGCACAACTGACTGCCTCACTCTTTCTATATTTTCTGGAGTTCTGATGGTTCGTTGAAGTCCATTTCTAAGTTTTGTGACGCTTACACACTCCCGAAATGAGTTAACCAACAGAATCGAATTACTGCCAGGAACGAGTCTGTGATGATAAATTTCAAATCGAGCGCGGAAGACACGTTGTGTAGCAACAACAAGTGATCGACCATTAGAAAATAAGCTCTCAACTTCGCTGGTCCGCTGCTCTCTAGACCAGAGCATGATGACTACTTACTTGAGGGAGGATAAACTTGGAAAATTTTCCCTCCAGATGCGCCCCCTCCTGCCCCTCTACACGACCAATTCACCGCGCTTTTCAAATAGGTAAGTTTCTCTGGCGCACCTTATATTGGATAAGCAAACAAATACAATATTTAGAAAGTAAAGAGCATGCCCGATACTTGTTCTATATCTTGATATTGAGATATTGATGATGCTTTTGTTTCAGAATGAGAAGAAAGGCAGATATGAAGAGGTGATAGTAGGCCTGGGTGGCACATTGATCAAGACTGATATTTACTCGAGTGAGATCACACATCTAATCACTGATGGTCCCAAGAGGAGTGAAAAACTGCTCTGCAGCATTGCGGCCGGTCACTACATTCTACACACTTCCTACTTGGATGAATCTTCCAAATCTGGTTACTTCCTACCGGTATGTTCAATAATGATCAGTTGCTCCTAGGCTCATTAAACTACAGGTTTATACAGGGTGAGTATAAAATATTGAACACATTTCATAGCTGATCAAAAAATAACGATAAGTAGTAGCGCGCCTATTTTTGTGGCAAACATTGGTGTATCTGCTATAATTTATTATGACCATCATAGCTTCAGGAACATAGGAGGTTTCGTTGCACTCCTATTTATAGGCTACCAACATTGAGAAGGCTTACACTGATCACGAAATGGATGACGTAAGCTCAATCACACCATCCCAACTGGAGAGGGTGGATGAGCTTATCAGAAGTCCAGAAAAGCAAGAATCTGCAGAAATGTCTGAGGATGCAATAGAGCAACCGAGCAGTGCAGTTTGCGGGTGAAGAGACCAAACTTTACCACTGCTCAAAGAAGGGCGGCCATTCAGGCAAAACTTCTAGGGAGAGGTGAGGCGTTTGACCCTGCAAAGTTTCGGTGGGAGGGGGGAGGGGGGCAAAAAAGAAAAACCCCAAGAGATCAGAGATGGGTGAAACTCCAGGCACAAATGTGGGTCAAGAGGCTGAGTCGAGGGTGGCCAGGCGCCCTAGAGGCAATTTGGCGACCCCTTCCTCAGCGGAAATACCTACAAAGAAGGCCAGGAATTGAAATCACGTAGGTCACGAGGACCAATCAGTCTTAAGAGACTGCCAAGCATATTACACTGGATTGCGAGAGACTAGGGGCAAGAAGAAGGGGTATGTTTGGCTGCAAGGAACCAGTTGATGAATGGGATGTTAGGGAAAATCTTCTGGATCTTGTAAAGGACACAGGTATTGGTTTGCCCAACTAATGTATTTGGGACACACAATAAGCTCCGGTTGACGTGTGGGGTTCTTTGAACCTTTGGATCCTTAAATCCGTCCCTTCAAACATAACATAACATTATAGAAACACAGTCGGCTCAGTGGTGGGGTTGACACAGTCGGCTCGATGGTGTGGGGTGACAGAGCGTCAGAAGAAAGCTTTGTACGTTCTGTGTTTTCACGAAAGCAAATCGGCTATTACCGTGCAAAGACGTTTTCGTTCAGAGTATGGACGTGAAAGATAAGTTTTATGCAACGAAGTTATGTAGTATTGATGAACTAAAACGAAGAATTGAAGCCGTAATTCAGGACATCACTCCATTTTCTGGCAATGTCTGGCGTAAAATTGAATATCGTCTAGATATTTTATGTTCAACAAAAGGTGGTCACGTAGAATTTGTTGAACTTGTCATGTGTTATAAATACAACTATTAGAAATTGGCTTTCCAATAAATCAATATTCATGTAAGTACACTTAGGCTGGTCACACACCGATTAGTCAAGACAAGACTAGTCACGTTTAGTCACAATACTTCACATTGCTGCTTATGACGCAACAGACACTGATTAGTCATTGCAATTAGACATGCATAAGCAACTATGTGAAGTATTGTGACTAGTCTTTTCGTGACTAATCGGTGTGTGACCAGCCTTATTCGTTATTTTTTTATTTACCTATGAAATGTGTTCAATAGCTCACCTTGTATTTTAATGTACGGTTAAAAACCGATCTGGCAACATTGCGGAGCTAGAAAAGGATTGCGCTATATGATTGTCTTTTTTCATTAGGGCTACTCTTGAATATAAATAAAAATAGAACACTTATTGACATGGGCTGCTTTTAAATTAATAAAACAAAATAAATCTTGTAGCACCCTTTATTCTTTAAAAAACTTTGAAATATCAACTATTTTATTGTTTAACTATTTGAAAGTTGTTTAAAGAATAAAGGGTGCTACAAGATTTATTTTGTTTTATAAAAATAGAAGTACCCTTTCTAAAATTATGTAGTCACAACATTTTTCGGCTATAAGTTATAATGCCATTATCAAGTGATAGGATAATATCTAATATTTCATTTTTCATCATATTATATGATACCATTTCCAATCACTTGATAATGGCATCATATAGCCGAAAAATGTTGTGACTGAACAATTTTAAAAAGGGTACTAGAATTTCTATTTTTATTTATAGCGCTATCTGCTTTGTCGAATATTAGATAAGGATAGCAACACCAATGTTAATCAAATACTGCCATTATAGTGTGGACTTTGCTATAGTCTAGATCTAGATCATCAATATTGCTATATACACACGGTGTCCCACGAACGATGCAAAACCGAAGACCACAGATTCTACATGAAATATGCAACAAAAAATGCTCAGTAAAATTTTCTCATATCGATCTTAGTTTTCGATATATATAGATTTTTCGATATTTTATAACGTCTTTGAATTTTTCATTAGCGTTCAAACTGTTTGAAATTTAGCATTGAACTCTACGAATGTACTTTTTTCAACTTGCGCTCATAATATGCTCAAGAACTTCAAACAAATTATATGAACTTTGAGCGCTCACAAAAAGTTCAAAAACATCAAACAAATTTACAAATTATATAAATCTTATTGGAAATTGCTTCCTCTTTCCAACTATATCCTTAGAATTAGATTTTGACTGACTATATTGACATGAACTTGAAGGATGATTCATCGTTGAAATATCAGTGAATATACAATGTAGGATGATTCATCGTTGAAAAATATCAGTGAATACACAAATAATTTATAGAGATATAGAAAAAATTTTGACTGATATTATTGACATGAACTTGAAGGATGATTCATCGTTGAAATATCAGTGAATATACAAATAATATAGGATGATTCATCGTTGAAAAATATCAGTGAATACACAAATAATTTATAGATATATAGAAAAATAGTATAAGTGTATTGGAGGACTAACAAACTGTCAAATAACAAAATTGCATTTTACTCTTACCAGAAGTACTATAAATCAATGCTGATTCGTTGTTTTTGAAGAAATCGTTTTTTTTTTTTTTTGTAGGAAGAACAATTTGAATGGGGCAATGAATTAGCCAAGGAAAATCTCCCCAACCTTCCAGCTGAGAATGAAAGACTTCTAGCAGAAGCTGCATATAAGTGAGTTATAAATTTATTCATTATCTGGAATAAATCAGAAGATTTTACTCTTTGGACCAAAACATTTTTTTTTTCAATTTGTGTACCAGTGTACTTCCGTTTAAATGATGTCATCGTTGATGTTTTCGCCTTAATGCTAAACTATAATAAAATAAAGGTAAGAATTGGCTTATACACGTACGGGATAGGAAATTCACGAATGACGTATCATCTGAACTATTGGACTGATTAAAATGAAATTTTGCGTATAGTTTTTATTCACCGAGGATGGTTATAGGGCTATTTTAAATTCTTCAAGATTCCAGTACCTCAAGTTTTCAGTTTTCCAATGTTAAATACTCAAAGCAAATCATGTCAATGGCATTTGCTTTGAGCTTGCTAAAATATATAATATATTTCAGCATATTTCAAGTTTTTCCAACATATGAATTATGTAAGCATGATTCAAGCTATTATGTACTGTACTCAAGAATTCTACATAATTTTTCTGCAATTCTGCAATGAATAAATAATTGGTGATTAGTGGAACATACTTACTTACTACTTACTGCGGTGGCCACTCTTACCCCAGTCGGTACTTAGCCTCATCAACTAAGCCTCTCCGGAAGTTTCGGTCACCCGCGTCCTCCTCTTTTAGACCCATCCTCCTCATATCTTTCCGGACCTGGTCCCACCATCTAGTTTTTGGCCTTCCAGCTGGTCTCCTTCCTATAGGATTATTCCTCAGTAGCTCACTGCTTGTCAGAGCGCTTTCTTCTTTCCTCAGAATGTGTCCCGTCCACCGTAATCTTCTGCTTTTAATCTCACCCACTAGTGGAAGATACTTACATAAACTCAAATGTTCTTGAACTATTAAAAATACAAATTTAAAAAAATTGTGTATTTTTTCAATAATTGTATCATTACTGTATTTCATCAGTGTGATACTTATTAAGTTAATAAAAATATCCAACATGATACTCACATAAACTCAAATGTTCTTGACGAACTATTAAAAATACAATTTAAAAAAATTGTGTATTTTTTCAATAATTGTCTCATTACTGTATTTCATCAGTGTGTTACCGTACTTATTAATTAATAAAAATATCCAACATGATAAATCGATTAATTTATGACATGATTAATTGAGTGAGTGCTTTATTCTTTTTTGCTAAAGGGAGCCATTCAGTCATCTTGAAGCTTCAAAACTTTTTTGTAGAAATTATTGTTACAAAACTTCAATTTTCGTTTAATCTTTTACAGGTGGCGATTAAGAGTTTGTAACAGCAAAACAAAAACTGGAGCTTATGATAAAATGAAGGCTGTCATATTCACTACTTCAAATAAGATGTATGAAAATTTATTCAGACTGATAAATGCAGGAAATGGAGAAGTTTTGGGAAGAAAGTAAGTGAATTTGTTTGAAAGTTATTGACTAACTTATAATTGACCGAGCGAAGTGAGGTCTAAGATTCAAGTCGACGGTTTGGCATTTCTCTTAATCTTTAAATGTTGCGCATTTACGGCGAAACACGGTAATAGATTTTCATGAAATTTGACAGGTATGCTCCTTTTTTAATTGCGCGTCGACGTATATACAAGGTTTTTGGAAATTTTGCATTTCAAGTATAATATAAAAGGAAAAAGGAGCCTCCTTCATACGCCAATATTAGAGTAAAAATCAGACTATAGAATTAATCATCATAAATCAGCAGACAAGTGTTTACACTGATGTGTGGAGAAGCCAGTCTATTGCTGTATTTCCATTAGGTCTATAGTTTCAATCAGGTACTTGTGGATGAGAATACTGCGTGATGTCTACTGTTCACAGAACTACTAGTTTACCGAGGATGGTTATAGGTCTATTTTTAATTCCTCAAGATTTCAGTTGGTCAAGTTTTCAGTTTTTCAAGTTTTTAATTAGGCGGAGCACGGGTTACCTGCTAGTATGGAATAAAGGAATGTCGAATAGATGAATAAATAAATGTCAAATAGGGGTGAATAAATGAATGAATAAATTTGGTGAAGTAGATCTCTGTTGCTCGTAAGATTTGGGCCTATAGTAAGATTAAAATTATAAAGCATCTGATTAACATTGTTTTGCTATACTTCTATGTCATTAGACAAAGCACATATCCAACTCCATATCCTTGCCACCATCTTATTATCATTGGTTCACTATCCTTGTCTGTCATTAGACAAAGCAGATAACTTCATCCTTATCCAACTCTGTATCCTTGCAAAATTTTCAGAATTGTATGCAGGCCATACAGAAATATAAATTATTTGCTCTGTCTAATGACAAACAAGTATATTTAATCAGATGCAGAGTTTGAGTTTATAATGCCATGTATTAATATATTTAATCTCAATTATGAAAACGTATTATTGAAATATCGTCGGTATACTGATAAAAGTGACCATTTCATTTTTTACGTTTTGAGAAAACAGCGTTTGAAAATGCTACTTTATGAAATTAACCAACTCGATAAAAGAAGACTTGTTCACTTTAGATGAGTGATTTGTGGTGACTTTCTATTACAATAATACATATAAGATCAAAACAAAACCAAATAGTCATTTTCGGCTACATAATAATATTGTAACTGAGACTTGGTCAAAACACATTTAAGATTTTCAAGCCCACATAGTTATATTTTGTTGTAGTTTCAAAAATTAGAATGATTCAACCAGAATACTATTTGCTGGTCAATATTCTAGATACATTGGTATAATCTATGAATGACATTATATAGTAGCATTTATTTCTCCAAATGTTCACTAAAGTTTTATGATATCGAAGAGTATTTTTTCATGATTACTTTACCAAAAGTTTATTTTCAAAAATCCTCAATGCTTCCATGTGTTTAAGAGTTGAGAACTCGGCTTCACATCCACGTGTTTTGAGGCTGTGCAAAGGCTAAAAATAAACTTTGTACTGATGATAATTTTCAAAGTTTTTTGATTTGTATATCATCAAGCTATCAGCATGAAAAAGTTTTCTCAGGAAAACATTTTTTCTGATCATTACTTTTTAAGATATGAGCGCCTAAAGTTCAAATTTTTGGACAGGACATTTCAAATTCGGTAAGAGATAGATCCATGAGATTTAGAGAATCAGTTCTTCATGGTATTGTTGATTGAATAAAACAAATTATTTTGAAAATAACAATTTTTGAGTAAATTATTAAATTTACCAAAAATAACTCAAACAAAATTTATTTTTGGTCATTTTTTATTAAATTGAATAACTTTCTCAAAAATTGATCTTTTCAGAATTTTTTTGTTTTATACCATGAAGAATTCATCCTCTAAATCTCATGGATTTATCTCTTACCGAATTTGAAATGTCCTGTCCCAAAATTTTAACTTTAGGCGCTCATATCTTAAAAAGTAATGATCGGAAAACTGATCCTGAGAAAACTTTTTTTCATTTTGATAGCTTGACTAATCGAAAACCTTTGAAAAATATCACCAGTGGAAAGTTTATTTTTAGCCTTTGCACAGCCTTAACCAGAAAGTATAGATGTATATTATCAAGAATAATAATGTTAAAACATATGAATAAAAAGTTTTTAAATTGGAACTCGAGGGGCCGGTTTCCGAGCTCGGGATTTGGCTAAGTCCTATAGTCCGAGAGATATTACTTTTAACACGGCTCTTTCCCGAATACAGAGGCCTTCCTTCACTAATCACTGCCACTACTTCACAGCATTCTCCCTACTCTTGTTTTAGCAGTGTGCGCAGCATGCTTACTCCTCTCCACTACTCTGTCCATGCTACAAACTGAACAAGGAGAAATTGGTTTCCCTTCTTCATGTTAGAAGTAATATCTCTCTGACTATAGACTTTAAACAGCTGGAGTCAGAAAATTGGCTTTCCGAAACGCGGCGTAGTCGCACTCATTGTCATAGTCACGTTTGAATTGAATTTCAAAAAACTAGAAAATTAAACACTTTATAAAATAAAGAGAAAATAGTGTTAAGTTTCAGCTATTTTGAGTTATTTAGAAATGTTTAATTTCGTCAAGTAAAAACATTTCAGATTATAGAAATGAGAAAATAATAACTGCGACTACTGTTATAAAAGCTGCGACTAAGCCCCGTTTTGGAAAGCTAATTTTCTGACTCCAGCTGTTTTAAGTCTGGGACTTAGCCAAATCCCGAGCTCGGAAACCGGCCCTAGATCTTTTTATTTTCATTTAATGATAATTAAGAGTAGCCCTAACCAAAACGTAATGAGAATGCACATTCTATACTCTGGTTACAACCGGTCCTATCAGTGTTCTGTATATTCTCACTTTGATATTAGTAGAATGACTTGTAGTTAATTGTTGAATTCTGTTTCAGGGAAGACTTGAATGCCACACACTGTTTCATCGACCCGAAATATAATAGCAAGATAAACGTGGAACTTTTGGCTTCAAAGAACATCTATTGTTTGAATTCTGTCAACTTAGTTGACATCCTAGTGAATATGCAGCTCGACTATGAGGCTATCATTCCCAAAGACTATATCAAATACTATAAATTTTAATTGTACTTTATTCACAATTCTATTGTTTTTTCAACCTTGACTAGATTAGTCTTGTTCTAAACATTCTCGTTCATTGAATGTTTATCACCTGAGACCTGGAGACCTGTACCTAAAAATTATAAATCAAACATTAGAAATCGAATCCATAAATAAAAATAGGAAGATATTGAGGAATAATTTTGTTAACATGAAGTTAGAAATCTAAAACTATCACAATTTTCTCCAGCTTTGTAACAGAAATTGGTATTAATAGGTTAAGATTCAATCTTGATAATTGAGTTAGAATAGATATTAACTATAGCTGTACTTCAAATTACAAAGAGAATACATAAATTAAATTTTTAGTGTGGAGCATTTCCATTCAAGCTCGTTTCTACCTAAACTTCTTAGATATACTTACTTACTCCCAGGGCCATCTATATCTAAGTTGATATTTGGCCGCACCAACAGTCTCCACGTAGTTCACTCCTCAGCATCTCTTTCTGTCGCTCCAAGCCTCTCCATGTTAGTCTTAACCGGTTGCCATCATCTCTGTATGGGTCTCCCACGGGGTCTTCTTCCTGGAGGGTTGGGTGTTGAAACTTTTTCCAGATTGGACTCTTCTCCTCTCCTGAGTACGTGCCTGGCCCATTGTAATATCCTACATTGTATTTAGCTCACAATGTCTGGTTTATTGTAGAGGTCTCTGATTACCTTATTATGTTTCCTCCTCCATTCTCCTTGCTTGTACGTGGGCCCATATATCTTTCGCAGCACTTAATTTTCAAACTATGAGTTTTCGTACTTCTTTCTTGGTCATTTTCCAAGTTTCAGACCCGTAGAGTGGTACTGGACTTGTTTAGTATAGTCTGAGCTTTGTTTTGTGAGATAGGGACTATCGGTCCCTATTGTTTTGTGAGATAGGGACTAGTAATTTGTTGCAGCCATACATACACCTGTTTGCTGAGTTTATCCTATTTTGTAACTCTATAATATCCAAATTTTTACTTGAAAATGTTACCTCGAGCTATTTGAATTGCTGTATTTGCTCGAATTCATGCTCATCTATTTTCAAGCTACCCATAATATTTTCCCTCTGGTTTCTTGTGAAATGTATAAATTTAGTTTGGAGTCATTTATTATCAGGCCAATTTTCTCTGCTTCTTCTATTAGCAATTTGGTAAGGGTTTTCATAATATTTTCCCTCTGGTTTCTTGTAAAATCTATAAATTTAGTTTTGGAGTCATTTGTTATCAGACCAATTTCCTCTGCTTCTTCTATTAGCAATTTGGTAATGGGTTTCAATTTAGTTTTGGAGTCATTTATTATCAGGTCAATTTTCTCTGCTTCTTCTATTAGCAATTTTCTAAGGGTTTCACTTTCTGAAATAATTGCCACATCATCTGCAAAAGCCAACACATTAATCTTCGATCCAACCTCTACATCCACATCTTGTTGAGCTACTTTTTGAAGCGCTTCTTCTATGGCCAAGTTGGATAGAATTGGAGAGACCCATCTCCCTGTCTGACTCCTGAATTAACCAAGAACGGTTCACTGTAGTGGCCATCTATTTTAACAGAGCATCTTGGTCCTGTCACACTCATTTTTGACAAATTGATGAGTTTCTTTGGGATACCAAATTTATCTAGTTGTGTCCATAGTTTACCCCTTTTAATACTATCATATGCTTTTTGGAAGTCTATGAAAACTGCAAATAATACTTTTTGTACTCCCAGTACACTGCTATTATTTCTTTTAAGATGAAAACTTGGTTTGATGTTGACCTGCCTTTCCCAAACCCAGCTTGGTGCTCTTCAATTATCCCGCCACAATAGAATTCTAGGCGGTTGAGAATTACTTTTTATATCACTTTATAGGGTACACTAAGAAGCAAGATGCCGCAGTCTTCTTTAGTACCTTTTTTTAGTATGGGCACTATAACAGCTTCTTGCCATCCAGATGGTATTTGTTTTTTCTCCCAAATTTCTAGGATCAGTTCCACTTACTTCGTCTTCTTTAGTACCTTTTTTTAGTATGGGTACCATAACAGCTTCATGCCATCCAGATGGTATTTGTTCTTTCTCCCAAATTTCTAGGATCAGTTCCACTTTCTTCGTCTTCTTTAGTACCTTTTTTTAGTATGGGTACCATAACAGCTTCTTGCCATTCAGATGCTATGTGTTCTTTCTCCCAAATTTCTAGGATCAGTTCCACAGTTTTTCTGTAATTACTTCGCCCCCTTTCTTTAATAGTTCTGCTGTTATCTCATTTCTTCCAGGTGCCTTATTGTAGCATTTGATAGCTTTTTCCACTTCTGATCTGGTTGGGGGTTCTGCATTAGGCTGAACGTTGTAATAATAATAGGTACTGCTCATTCTGTAGGTTTTTTTTTTAAATCAAATCAAATTTGGTGTAGAGTTTGGTTCTCTACATTGAGTAATTCACAAAAGTATTCTCTCCATCTTTCTAGTACTTTTTGACTCTCAGTTACTATCATTTTTCACTCCATAGAGGTGTGGAGTGAATCATTTCTTAAAGAATCTCACTTTTCTGTAGAAGTCTCTTGCATTATTTGATGTATTGTCTTCCCCAGCTTTGTCCAGTAGCCCAATAATATGGAGTAGTTGTTTCCCTCTTAGCAGCTTATTGGGTTCTCTATTAGACTCTCTGTATAGCTCCCGGTCTTCTATACTATTGCCATTCACCTCTAATTCAAGGCCGCGGCCTACGATATTGCAACGTCGCAGTGTAGGCTTAGAATCTAATACATGATTGGTGAAAAAGATCAGCTGGTATTTTTTTAAAATCTTTTTAGAATCTAATACATGATTGGTGAAAAAGATTTTTAAAAATACCAGCTGATCTTTTTCACCAATCATGTATTAGATTCTAGGCCTACACTGCGACGTTGCAATATCGTAGGCCGCGGCCTTGTATTAGAGGTGCCTATGCTATTGCTGTTCATCCAGGCTTTTTCCATCTACTTCGTTCCTCTACTATTTGTTGCGCTCTTTATCAAACCATGGCTTTTTGTTTCTCCTTTACCACACACTTCTTCTACGGTGTCCAGAATTGTATCTCAGAGTTTGGCCCACTTGTTGTCAATGCTCTCATTTTCTTCCAGGGTAGATAGTTAGCCATACTTCTCGAAACATCTATAGATGCATAAAATCACGTTAAAATATTAGAACACATAAATAATAGAGTACAAGTCAATAAATTATTATGCCTATATGGTTTCAAAGGTTGTTAAAGCATTACAGGTCTATGCTGGATTCAGGCAGCTGAAAAAACTCTTCAACATCATAAAAAGGGTTTGAGCAGAGCCACGTATGTAGAGTTATTTTGAACTCTATACCCTAATAAATACTGAATCTATTGTCAAGCTTCAGAGAAAATTCCGCTGCTACTCCATTGGCCTCAAGTTTTTCAGTGTCTATTCGTCTTTCTGATCGTTCTGTCTTTCTCTTCTGCACTGCTATTCTTTGGTTTATTTTGACTATAGTGAGGTCCACGTTATAATGGCAGTGTTTGATTTGCAATGGTAATGCTATCCTTGTCTATCATAAAACGGGTAGCGCTATCTCTTTCTCGCTTTGCTCTGTTGCTAGATCGTCTTTCAACAATGTAGAATTAATAATTAATTAACAAAATATTTCATCTTTATTGAGAAATATGATTTCTTGCTTAATAAAATATAAATGATTATTTTAAACGAGAATAAACAGTTAATATTACATCAATAAACCTTTTAATAAAAACAATATAAAAATCTTGAAGTACCCTTTATTTTTTAAAAACTTTAAAATAGTTCAACAACTAGTTTCGACCCTAACTTAGGTCATTTTTAGGTTTATTTTCAGGTTTACTATTTTAAAGTTTTAAAAAATAAAGTTCAAGATTTCTATATTGTTTTTATTAATTTGTTAAAAAGTATCCCAAGTGAGTGAAGTGTTTTTATCAATAAACCTGTATCAGCTACCGTTTATAGAAGGCATTGACAAGACAACGATCGGCAACGTTGTTCTCCTATCTTTGTCCACAGCCATTATAACGTGGACCTCTCTATGGTATCATTGTGTGGTCACTTCCACACCCAGCTCCTCTAATGCTCCTTACAGCTGTTACACTGCCGTTGGTCTGTAAGTACATGGTCGATTTGGTTTTTAGTAAACCAAATTAATGTCCATCTATATATTTTCTAGGAAACATTGTGCTTGGAATTTTGAAGTCATTTGCCAGGGCAAAATTTGCTAGCCGAGTTCCATTGTCATTTGTATTCCCAATTGCTGGCATCCACGTTTGTTTTCTCCCTATCTTTGCATTTGCATCTCCCAATAATATTTTCAGGTCAAAACTTGGTAACTTGTCCACTATTTCTTCAAGGAGTTCATAGAATTGGTCCTTGGACTCATCATCTGAATCCTCAGTAGGTGCGTAGAAGCTGACTAGAGATACATTTCTAAATCTTCCCCTTAGGCTAATATTGCACATTCTCTCATTACAAGGTTCAAACTGGATCACAGCTTCTGCTTCTGCCTTGATAACTGCAAAACCCACATCTCCATAAAACCTTTCATCATCATAGCCACTGTAGTAAATTGAAAGAAAAAGACTGAGAAATTGTCAAAAACCACAGATATATTGATACATTGTTTATACAATGTGTGTTTATACATTGCTTATTGATACAATGGTGTAATAACCGAAACCGGTCTTTCTAAGTATCAATATATCTGTGGTTTTTGACAATTTCTTAGTCTTTTTCTTTCAATATGAATAATTACCACAATATCAACTTCTCAACTACACAAAACGTGACTGTAGTAAATCCTATATTTCTCTGTCTCAATTCTACTATTGCCTTCCTAACTGCAAAACCTTCATCACCATAAAACCTATTATCATCACAGCCACTGTAGTAAATCCTATATTTGTCCGTCTCAATTCTGCCTGCAAGGGGTCATCTGCTACAACGTCCATATTATATTTATCAAGTTCTTGGCGCCAATATGTTGAAAGTTCTGGGAGTTGCTAAAGTATAAGGCCCGGTTGCACAACAGCCGGTTAAATTTTAACCGTGATTAATTTTATGAGAACCAATCAGAGGCGTTTTTGAAAAGACGGCTTCTCTGATTGGTTCTCGTGGAATTAATCACGGTTAAGATTTAACCGCTGTTGTGCAACCGGCACTAACATTTTTATTGTAGAAAAGCCTCTACAGCATAGACAACGTCAATAGATAAACAATTATTATAAAGCTCTAACATTCCATGTTCCAAATCTAAGTTGTTTAGGGGGAATCCGATTTGTTATCCGTATTTCTGGAAAAAATGTATATACATTACGGTATATTTTAGGTTATTAAAACTCACTTAATTTTAGTTGATACATCAATTTAAAATTATCGTTAAGGCTACCATTTTCAATCATAAAATATTCCCAATTGAACCTGGACTAGAAGAAATTTATGAAATATTGTTCAATTCACTTGTATGAAAATAGTATTACAATTCACTAATATTTACAATTTACTATCCTGTCTCCCGTTACATCAAACTTGTATTCTTTTTGTAGCCTACCTTACCTATTTATAGTTATGTTCATTATCAAGTCTTTAGGCTATCATAATAAATTATACTGAGAATTCAACCTCTTACATTGATAATCAATATACATATATCTGAGATAATTGTGTTGTATCTTTGTTTTATGTACTTTTCTGTTTTAAAAATACATGTAAGTTTGAAACTGTTGTATTAATATAATTATTATTCATTGTAGTTTCTTCATTATGTATTTTCAATTTTATTTTTGTTTAATATATACTGTACAGATCATTCGATTCTCCTTTACGTTATTTATTTAGAAGTCCAGAGAAATCATGTTCCAATATGTATATTTTATAAGTTAATTTTAACTAAATAAGTAATAAATTCTTAAGAATAAACAAATATTATAAACATGATAATAACATAATAAATAGCATAAATACTTATAAACAACGTTTCACTTTTTGTATAAATTTAATTTCAAAACAGAACTGTGTTTTTATTGTGTAGTCTCTTATATATATTTGACAAAATCTGTCCTTTTTTAGTTTGAGAGTACTTTTATAATCACATATTATTCCACTCCAATCCTATATCTTTCTGAGAATTTTTGGGGTAAGGCATGAGAGTGGGAGAAAGAATTTGAAATTGAAGTGTTTTTTAATTAGCACCTGCATCACAGAGTACATATTTTTATATTATGTATTCTGTGCCTGCATATTGACATGCTCAATCAACCTAAAGTCAAGTAGGGCCTATCTGAATGACTTTGCCAGGTTATTTTCTATTTATTCACTTCTCAGATTGAACAGAGATACTAGAAGAGAGTATCATGAGTATTCTTTGAATCGCCGTATTTTCATGGGTTGCTCAGAATTTGTTGTCCATGTAGAGATCTGCAGAATGGCCAGCCACCATATATATTCATGTGTTTATATATTCCTGAGCCAGCTAGGTCACTCGCTATTATTATTTATTCAATTATACACAAACACATCATTCATTGAAATGATTGGGGAAATCAACAGGCACACTCCAAAACTGTTCCTTCCCCGAATTTTGATTTAGGCTATTATATTCATAATATAGCTTGTTATTATATCCTATTCATATATTTATCGATGTTTGTAAGTCATATATGCGGAGATTCCGCTCAACCCCTAAAGAATAGGCTCTGTACATTTAATGGATACAGTACACAACATAATTCATACTAATACTTCTGAGTATTGAGGTAGCAACTCCTTGTCTGCTGATGATGAGCCCAGTGCTCTAAAACGCGTCCAGACTCAAAAAGTAAGTTGTAGAAGTACTATTATAACCATGTACTCCATATTGATGGATTCTTAACACTTAATTAGTCATACTTCTGAGTAATAAGGTAGGCATATTCCTTGTCTGCTAACTATAGATAGGGCCTAGTTCCCTAAAACGCGTCCGGACTTTACTGTTGTAAAAGTGAACAAAGTAAATCATGATGTTTAGAAAATAATGTCAAAGGCCGAATCTTTTTGTCATAGAAAGCGTATATTTATGCCTTCTTAAAAGTACTCATCTGTAACTCTATGTGGGTGAGGGTTTGATTTCAAAAATATCTCACCACGGTCAAATCATACAACGGAGAATCTATAGATATAATTTCTTAGTGTCCAGATGAAAGAGTTTGAAAAGAGCTCTTAATACGTTGTCTCTAGTTTGAAACCACAAGTGGATCTAATGTCTGGTTGATTGCTAGACAAATATGCTGTATTGATATAATTTTATATCAATCATCAAACTTGTTTTAAAAGTAAGAGCTTTCAAATGAGACTTCCCTTTAATGGCTGAACTTTACTTTGAGAGATCCAAAGCGCTATTATTCACCGCACTCTGTTCTCTGTGTTTACTGCAGCTCCCTGACATATGATTGGCAGACGATCTCTATATGCCTCAATGGCCGCCAACTATTTTGTGTATTAGATTAGGATATTAATTTTCTGTTTTGTATTTGTTTTAATGTGCATAAACTTTTCAGTCGTAAGTGTTATGTGATAAATCAGTGTTTAACAGAACGTGTGGTACACGTATGTACATACTTTTAAGATGTCAACAAGGTCGCAGTTAACGAAGGATTTGAATGGTCAGTTCCTTGTTTAGTATACTTGTATTGATACTCATGTTTTAACTTCAAAACCGCCTCTGTGACCATGTAATAAAAGATAATAATTATATTATGATTTTATCTGGTCATATTTTTAATTCGAAGCTAAATTATTCCTTACAGGAAGAGTGAATCACTCCTTTACATTTATGAGTCACCCAATCTAGCCCATTTCTGAAGAGGATATTTTGTGTTTGTTTATCAATTTCTAAGATTGGATAGGCCTACATTATCACTTCAAATAGTTTTTTTGTTTTTTCATTTTTAGTTTTGTACTTGCATTTTTAAATTGAAAGATCATCATTATCACCGTACGGTGATTGTTTGATATTTGGTTAAAATAGAACTATCTGTCAATGGTTTAAGTAGGCCTAACTTACTTACCTACTGTTTAGTGGTTGCTGTTACTATCTTTAACTATCACAGTTGCAAGTTTCTGTAATCTTACAAGTAGCTCGGTAATAATTGTATTTATAATTTCAGAAAATGTCTGTGCTACTTATATTTAACTTATTATGCTTAATCGTCATTTTAATAAATTGTTAATATAGAGTTTATAATATCACAATATCAATTTAACTTAATAAAGTAGACTAGAGCATTAGTCAAGATTTCAAGCGTTATTAATTATTGCTTTTATAAACTTGAAATAATTTGATAGAAAAAAATAGATAATTAAAATTAATACAACAAAATTAGTTAATGCAAACATTGACTCATCAACTACAATGCAAACATCATTCTACATATATTGAATTTTAGGCTGTTATTTAATGACTAATCTCTTTCGAGTTGAATATTCTACAAAACAAATTGTTTAAAATAAATTGTAGTAATTTAATGTTCCTTTCATAAAATACGGCAGAATATATTTACGCATATATATGAGCTTAGCAAGCTAATATATTTCCACTTAGCAAGCTAAGCTAAGTCCAAACATGTGTGAGACTGTCTATCCTTGGATTAAGAGCCCAGCTGTTTAGGGGGCGTTTGCCAATGGTCATTTTCACACTTACCAATTTCTCGACGACATGACAGGATAGTAAGCTAACCGATTGGCTGATTGTCGATACGCCCACACAATCAGCCAATCAGAGAACATTCTGTCCTGTCGTTCCGTGTCTTCAAAAAATCTGTAAGAGTGAAAACGGCAACTGTTCGATAGGTAGGGTGCACACCCACTAATCTACCTAGGCCCGTTTGCACAAAAGCCGGTTAAATTTTAACCGTGATTAATTCCACAAGAACCATTCAGAGAAGGCCTTTTTGATAAGACGGCTTCTCTGATTGGTGCTCTTGGAACTAATCACGGTTAAAATTTAATCGGCCTTTGTGCAACCGGTATATAGTGTTCCACAAGAGTAATGTCCCTGAGTCCAATTAATTGTGTCCTAATCAAGAACGCTTTCAATAATTGTCAATGATATACTGCCAACTGTAAGATATATTACAAATAGTGCTAGATGTTTCCTGTAAATTCTCATCCATAGAATAACACAAAAGTAGCTTATATATAGTGAGGCTCACGTTATAATGACAGTATTCGATCAACATTGGTGTTTTGTTTTGTCTTGCCTATCATTCGACAAAGCAGATAGCAGCAAGACCTTTTCTACCTTTGCAACTTTGCCAGATCGTTTTTCAACAATGTAGAAATACAAGGTGCGCCAGAGAAACTTACTTATTTGAAAAAAATATCGCGCGGTGAATTGGTCATTTAGAGTAGCAGAAGGGGGCGCATCTGGAGGTGGAAGTTCCCAATTTTATCCTCCCTCAAGTAAGTATGCTCTGGTCTAGAGAGCTGCGGGCCTTCGCAGTTGAGAGATTCTTTTCCAATGATCGATCATCACTTGTTGTTGCTACGCAACGTGCCTTCCGCGCTCGATTTGAAATTCCTCCTCACAGACTCGTTCCTGGCCGTAATTCGATTCTGTTGTGAGTTTTCTCATTTCGGGAGTAGGGAAGTGTCGCTAAACCCAGAAATGAACTTCAACGAACCATCAGAACTCCAGAAAATATCGAAAGAGTGAGGCAGTCTGTTGTGCGTTCTCCGCGGCGCTCGGCTCGGCAATTTCTGACTCCACTGTTCGACGAATTTTCCATGAACACCTTCAATTTCATCCCTATAAAATTGGCTGTTGTTCAAGAATTGACTGAACTCGATTTTGTTGCCCGTCAAAATGCATGTCATATGCTGATTGACAACCTGCCTGAAGACTCGGTCATTTTTTTCAGTTACGAGGCTCATTTCCACATGCTTTTCCTCAATGCGATTTTTTTATGAGGTTATTTGAAATCCCTGGTTTATGTTGATCAACCACGGACCATAGCACACCTCAAGAACAACTTTCGCGACGCCATTGCCAACATACTGATTATTGATATATACTGCAACAAGTGGATACAAATTTCAAAAATCGACTTCATCAGTGTATGCGCAATGGGGGTCTCCATGTCCTTTTTCAAGAGTGTATGAAAAAAAATTGGGATATTTTATTCTCATATGAAAAATATTAAAACAATAACTAAAGTAGTTTTGTTTTTATTGACCTTTCAAATAAGTAAGTTTCTCTGGCTCACTTTGTATAACTAAAGTGCGAGATAAATTACTTTTAACATGAAGAGGAGAAACCCATTTCTCCCTCCACAGTTGTAGCGTAGGCACAGACGGACATCCAGCGCACAATTGGATGCGCTGTGTCATTTTACTTCATGTTCTTGTGATGAACACATCTCTGTAACATACACAAACCAATATACCTGCTGACCAGTTCACTACTTGGAACATTGCCAGAAATAGATGGAGAGGAGTGTTGCCGCTTCGCGTTACAAAGCTCTCTCACTCAGACACAAAAGAAGGAGAATGCTGCTAGGTAGTGGGAGTGATTAGTGGAGGATTTGAGAAAGAGCTGTGTTAAAAGTAATTTATATCGCACTTTAGTTATACAATATTCATAGAATATAGTTATAGAATATTCAATCTCAGTCATGAAAATCTATTATTCTATAATTCAAAAATATATTTTTTGGCGAATAAAATATAATTGATTATTTCAAACAAGAATGAACGGCTAATATTACATCAGATAGACCGGTATCTGCTAACCTCTATAGAAGGCAGTGGCAATTCCGAGAATCGATGACGCTGTTCTCCTATCTTTCTTTACTGTCATTATAACGCGGACCTCACTATAACTCAGTAGAAGCCAAATCATTATGGTTGTCTGTTCATATTTGTGATTAATTTAATTGAAACATTTTGTTCACCATTGTTTAATTATTTAACTTCGCATTAAACTACTAGACCATATCTAATTGTAATTCTTGCCTGTTAGTTCCTATCCAGTTCAGTTGAAAGCAAGAGCTCGTGCGTTTTATTGTTTTAGAGAGTGGAACTCAAATTAACCATTCAGCGAATCTCTTACACATTATTCATACAATAGTTACTCACTCGATTAATATATGCAACCAATGAATTACAGTGTAGATCCGTTACCGGTGTAAAAGCGTTTGTTAAAAATAGTTGAGCTGTGCTATTGTTCAAGTATTTGCCCAAGTCAATTGTGAATGTAAATCAGTTTACTTTCTGCTGTGTTAATTCATAGTTTATTTCTTGTGAGGAAAAGCAACATTCAACTAAAATGGAAATTCTATACTTTATCCGCGATTAATTTATAAATGTCTACACTTTTTCAATAGGTTACATTATCTTGTGTGCTGTGATTTGTAAAGATAAATGCTTGGATTAGCCTGCTAATTTTTTAATGTAGATTTAAATTGCAATACGCCTCGTAATGGATCTATTGAAAAAAATTGCCAAACTCCATAGTGATCAAAGTAAGTTTGCATACTATTAGAACATACATACTAATATCAATAATTAATTATCATGTTCATCTAATTAGTCTCATTGCCCTCATCACTATCGGGTTGGAAACAGCATTTTTCTTCAAAAATTTGGAAAGGTGGTGATAACAATTTTGAAAATAATTTTTTACTATTTAAAAATCTCTTGATAATGGCATCATATAGCTGAAACATGTTGTGACACATCATGACACATAAAACATTTATATTTTTATTCATATTCAAGAGTAGCCCTAACGGAAAAAAATAACATTTTTTACTATGATTGGTAAATCTTCAGAAATCAAACAATCATAATTATTTGCCACTTGAAAATATTTCAATTATTTTACAAATCCTACTGTACAGTACTTTTTTCTGCATGCCCACATGAGCTCTAGGCTTGTTCGTGGGTAATGAGGCGGATGATAATAAGATATGAATACAGTTTTAGGTGGATACCGAACCACCGACAATCGATCTTACAACTCATGAATCATAATTTTTCAGAGGAGTTGGAGCAACAGGCGTTTGTATTGATAATGTGGTATTTCAGCATGACGATGGATAAATTGTGCCTTAAAACCTGTTACTGTAATCTATAATATAATATAATAAATAAAATAATTGGCTTATACACGTACGGGATAGGAAATTCACGAATGACGCATCATCACGTCTCAACTACTCAACTGATTAACTTGATATTTTTCATAAAGATTTGAATTTACCGAGGATGGTTATAGGCCTATTTTAAATTCTTCAAGATTTCAGTGTGTCAACTGCTTCGTGCTAGTTGCCGGTTGCTTTCACCTGCTAGTTGAAAAGAATGTTTTATGAATAATGGTAGACAATTTCTTTGGTTCAGTTGAATTTTCACTTTGTTGAGACAGTTTGAAGTTTGTTTTATAAGCAGCAATATTTTTGTGATTAATGATTGTAACTCTTGATTCGATTACAGTGTGTCAGGTTTTCAATAAGACCCTTGTGAAGCACGGGTTACCTGCTAGTTGGAAATAATGTTTTATGAATAGTGGTGGACAATTTCTTTGGTTCAGTTGAATTTTCATTTTGTTGAGACAATTTGAAGTTTGTTTTATAAGCAGCAATATTTTTGTGATTAATGATTGTAACTCTTAATTCCATTACAGTGTGTCAGGTTTTCAATTAGACCCTTGCGAAGCACGGGTGACCTGCTAGTTGGAAATAATGTTTTATGAATAGTGGTGGACAATTTCTTTGGTTTAGTTTAATTTTCACTTTGTTCTCTTTGTTGAGACAATTTGAAGTTTGTTTTATAAGCAGCAATATTTTTGTAATTAATGATTGTAACTCTTGTGTTTCAGAAAGTGTCAAAGCACTATTGGGAAAACGTGTTAAAATACTCCTTAAAAATGTTGTCCGGCTGGAGACAAAAGGAGATAAAACCGAAAACCGAGTTCTGGTTAGTTTCAGCTCCCATTATTCATTGTTGGAATCTCAATTTCTAATTTTATGTAGAATTATTAGGATAAATATTTATTTTTTACAGACTTCCATAGTATCGCGCCATCACTAAATAGATTAGAGGAAATAAACACTCTGTATGATTAGATATTCAAACATCGTCAGGGCTCTTGAGTGTATGTTGGTATCGATTTTCAATCTTCTACTGTCATTACCAAATATTTATAAAAGCGTGAGTGTTCATTATCGAATATGTTCAATCATCTCTATTTTTCGTTTGATTGATTACTCTAGTTTCAATGTCCAGTTAAATTTAGCTCAAGATGTTTATGTTGTAAGCTGTAATATATTAACATTTTATCCTGTTTGCTGTTTCTTTGCATAGCTGATGGAGGTTTAGAGCTCTATCTCAACAACCCATTGTTTTACTTACTGATGAATCATTATGGAGAATTCATCAATTTTATTGCCTACTTTTAGAAATGTATGAGTATTAAAATAATTATTCCTGAATCATAAATTATTTTATTTAAACAATATTCAAAAATATACTCTTGTCAATTAAATTCTTGAAACCATGATTAGATGTGCAAATTATCCAAGATTATTATCATTCTATTTAAATAATCTGAAATATTATCAAAATATCTCTAGATGAATTAGATTCACTCAGCACTTTTCTAGTTTTCAAATTAATTAAATTTCCTCTTTTCAAATTCTGGAAATGCAATTCATTTGTCTGTAATCAGTTGAATACCTATAGTGAGGTCCACGTTATAATGGCAGTGGAGAAAGATAGAAGAAAAACGTTGCCAATCCTCTGTCTTGTCAATGTCTTCTATATGCTGGCTTTGTGATTCAGAGGCCCGGGTTCAAATCCCGGCCCGGGCAAGATATTTATCTCGGGCCACTCCCGTGTTTCGGATGGACACGTTAAGCCGTCGGTCCCGGCTGCCTAAAAAGTAGTTGTTAGGTCATGTCAGAGGCCCTGAAATTGATCAGTTGCGACCTGAAAACTTTGACACCAGACCTGAGCCAGCCAGGTCACTCGATATTATTATTATTATAGAGGCTGATACAGGTTTATTGATGTAATATTAACTGTTCATTCTTGTTTAAAATAATCAATTATATTTTATTAAGCAAGAAATTATATTTTTCAATAATTTCATAATAAATTTTCATAATAAAGATGAAATATTTTGTTAATTCTACATTGTTAAAAGACGATCTGGCAACAGAGCAAAGCGTGAAAGAGACAAGGATAGACAAGGATATCAATACTATTGCTAATCAAACTCTGTCATTATAACATGGACCACACTATAGTATTAATCAACAACTATGAAAATTAAACTTTGTTAATTTAATTGATAATTTTCACCTATTTTCAGGTCTTTTCTCCTTGTCGACTGTTTCTTCTCACAGCGAAAGTACCTACCAGGGTTAGTATAATTTTAATTGCATATATACTTTATACTTTTTCCAATAGCTAGCTAGAAAAAACAATTTTTAAATTATTATGTCATCGATTATGTAGGAAGACCGAAAATTGGTCGTAAAAGGGCAATCAAAAAATAAAAATATACTTTTTCCGATACAAGGTCAACGTAAATCAAGTCTACAGACGTGTACTTCAAGGAATCAACAAACTAAGCATGCTTGCGTCATTTCATGACTCATAGAAAGATAGCATAATAAGATATACATCATCATCCACGGCTCTGCAATCCAAAACGGATCTTGGCCTCCTCCAGCAATCGCCTCCATTCCACTCTGTCCATGGCAGCTCGTCTCCAATTTCTTACACCAAGCCTCCTTGCATCTTCAGTGACTGAGTCCATCCATCTCAGTCTTGGTCGACCAGGGCGTCTTCTTCCTTCCATGTTGTAATTAATGATTCTTTTAGGCGGATATGAGTCATCAGCTCTTTCAACATGGCCCGCCCACCTGAGTCTCCCTACTCTGATAATAGCCACTGCATTGGTGTGGCCGCACATATCATACAGATTCTTTCATCTGTGCCACACTCCATCAATTTGCACACCACCAAAAATTCGGCGTAGAATCTTTCGTTCGATAACGTTGATCATATTCTCATCCAGTTTTGTTAGGGTCCATGCCTCACTGGCATAGGTCAGCACAGGCAGAATCAGTGAGCGGTAGATTCTTATCTTTGTTTCTCAGCTCAAATTCCTTGATCTGAAGTGTTTGGCTAAACCGAAGTATGTCCTATTTGCAAGTAGGATTCTTCGCCTGATCTCATGTGCTGTTTCATTTTTTGAGTTTACTGAAGACCCAAGTTAGACGAGCTCATCAACCACCTACAAACCACAATTAGCTATCAGGTCACACTGAGCAGCATTGGACCTTGATGAGACCATGATCTTTGTTTTCTGCTTGTTTAAATCAGTCCCATACTATTTGCTGCCCCTCTCATGCTATTATATGCCTCCATCATATAGGGGATTGATCTGGCTGCAATGTCAATGTCGTCAGCATAAGAAGATATTACTCATTATCAATATTTGGGAATAGAATAGTTTTGGGCCAAGCCTGTTGTTCGTTCCCGATCATATTTATATGGTTTATAATAATTGTATCCACAATAAAATATCACATGGTAAAGGGCGTTTGTGTTCCAATTTTCACTGTTACCTCAAGCAGATAGCCGTAGATCATTTTAGTGGAGCTGTGTAATGCTGGAAGTATCTCATAATTATCAATGCAATATTGTATTCACTATTACTCATTCATTCATCCCATAATTCTAAGATTCAGATCAACAAGTTTTTAACTTAATAAGTAGAGTTTCTTATTTGAACCTTACTTCGAGTTATAATTCCCAACAGCTCGTGTGCTAATGGGAAGGATATTTTATATCCTTCCTAGAGAATCGACAATTATTTGTTGAAACACCGCCGATTCATGTAGTTACATCACATTATTATATAATCGTTATTCTAATTGCACTCAATCTTTATTTTCATTGATTAATTATTTATACTTTGTAAAATTCGTTGAATAATTAGCTTCATAGTCATTTAATGTAAATTAGTGTATAAGCCAGTAAATATTGTAACATACATAAATAAATCTAATACTGTGCCGTTCTTACTCTCTCATCCGGCCAAAACAGTAATAATAGACAGTAATCGGTAGTTATCGGCTTGAGTTAACAAGAAATCGGTTTGGATTGGAACATTAACGACCTATACCGTAGGATATCTGTTGTTCTTGGAGGTGGAGTAAGAGTACTTTGATCATCCCAATCCCTATTATTATTGTTGAATATCATAATTAGCGTTGAAATTCTCAGCAATTTCTTGAATCTTGATACTCTTTGATATCTGTATTTGTGAATAAACTGGACGCTTCTTTTTCTCATGTTCTATTATCTTGATATTATTACTTGGCCACATTATGTGTATGGGGAAATATTTATCTTGTACATTTAAAAATATATTTCATGTTACATTTTCTATTTCTGATGTAAATAAAAATACTAATCTGTGTACCCTTTTAAATTATTTTAGCACGGCATGTTTTGGCTACTAATGCCATTTTAAGTGATTTGAAAATAATTCGATATAATTATTTAATAAATCTTTTTCTGATGGTGTGGAGCTCGTATAAAATTTTGGGCCCATACATATTTCATGTTCATCAACAACTAAATTCCAAGGGCCAAGCCACATGAAGCGTTTTTGCATTGACGGCGGCCAAGTCGGCAGGATAGGAAGCTCTTCGACCGATTATCAGCTGATTTGGTTGGCGTTCGGGAATCAGCTGATAATCAGCCAATCGGAGAGCTTCCTGTTCTGATGACCCGTCCTCCGCCAGGAAAAACTCTTCATCTGGCTTGGCCCTTAGACTCATCACAAGCAAAAAACTATTTCTATTCTGAATTTTCTATATCAAAGATGTTTTTATAATAACTGTAGTCTATTCTAGTATTGAAATTACAATTTCCATCTTTCGTTGAAGTTTTTTTAAAGGTACCAATCGAAATGTTTATATAATAACTGTAGTCTATTCTAGTATTGAAATTACAATTTCCATCTTTTGTTAAAGTTTTTTTTAAGGTAATTGAATTGAAATTGGTAATTGAAGTTTGAAAAGTTATTATATTGATTATACATTTTACAATTATTAAATGTAATAATGTTAGAAATGAATAAATTAATAGCCTAATAAATTTTAATATTATTTTTCAGATTGATTACCACTTCCACTACCTGGAAATTCAAGCGATTGAAAGCAAAAAGCAGAATCAGGTGAGACTCTTATTAGAAAATTGACAAGAAACTCTAAAGCTGCGTTCACACCAAAGTTATTAACAAAATGTTGATAACTTAATCCTTATAGATTCTATTAGATTGAACATAACTTACCATACACATGATGATCATGTTTGCCAAGTTCCGTTCAATCTAATACAATCTATAAGGATCAAGTTATTAACATTTTGTTAATAACTTTGGTGTAAACGCAGCTTTAAGGCCGGTTTCCGAGCTCGGGATTTAAGTTCTAGACTTTAAACAGCTGGAGTCAGAAAATTGGCTTTTCGAAACGGGGCGTAGTCGCAGTCTATGTTCAAATCGAATTTCGAAAAACTAAAAAATTGAACACAAAATAATATAAAGAGAAAATAGTGTCAAGTTTCAGCTATTTTGAATTATTTAAGAATTTTTCATTTCGTCAAGGAAAAACGTTTCCAATTATAGAAAGAGAAAATAAAGGTTATCATAAAAACTGCGACTATGCCACGTTTTAAGAAGCTAATTTTCTGACTCCAGCTGTTTAAAGTCTAGAACATAGCAAAATCCAGAGCTCGGAAACTAGCCCTTAGAGACATGGCGGACTTATGAAAATTTAGAATATTTTTAAAAAGTCTGTTGCTTGAAAGGCCATACTATTCTGAGGATGAATTTCTGCAGGTGTAATATTGTTCCTTGTCTTTGATTCAACCCTTGCACATAGGTACTTTTGACTATTTAAAAAATAAAATTGGTTATGTGACTATTGAATAATACAGTATTTTATCATTGTGATTGTGATATGTGTTGAGAATATTCCCAGGGCTGCTCTTTTTTGTCTGATCATCAGATGTTTAGGATGCAATATAAGGCCAGACGCACACATAATCGAACAGAACACGACAAGGCAGTTTGACTGACAGTGTCTGATGCAAAGAGTTTATAATGTATGGATATGGAGTGCCAGCACAGCACATCGAACAAGACATAATACACGATCGAACGATATTTTCATGACTGTCTGTCGAAGTTTGGCCTTGAAGCAAAAGCTGTCAGACAATCTAATCTGCGCATGCGCTGCGGAGAAAATTTGAAGGTCTGGAATACAACTGCCCAGGATTCTGTTCTGTCTTCTTCGATAGCGTTCGATACGAAGAAACATCATCGAACAAGACAGAACAGAAAACAAAATGTCTTGTTCTGTTCTGTTCGATTATGTGTGCGTCCGGCCTTTTAAATTGAATTGAATTGGTTTCTGAATTACAGAATGCAAAAGTATTCAATATCTTCGTATTTGTTTGTAGATCACAAGTATCGATTTTCAAGAGGAATTGTCGAAATGAAACTTATTAGCTTATCAAATTGCATTTTCAATCTTGTCAAGTGTTGAAAGAATATTTAAGATTTGAAAATAACTATTAGATGGATAATTCGATCGTGTAGAAGACATTTATTCAAGTTGATGATCTTGCTGTTAAAAAACCTATTTTTTTTTTGTTTGATTCAATTGGAATTAATAGTGGGTGGTAAGATTGATTGTTCATGGCTTTTTTCAGTTATGCTTGACTGTTGGAGACAAAGTATTCTCTTTTCTAACATCAGAAGATTCTGGAAGTGGGGAAGTGGATGCAATGATTCAAGCTCTTTCTACTGCTATCCGAAATATATTTCCAACTGTCGCCTTAACGTGAGTACTCTTCAAATTACAAGATCATGTTTTCGAAACTGGTAGTACATGTGCTGCGCTTTTCATTTTTCAAAACGCCATTAAACTCGACCAGTAAAATAAAATTCAAGTATTTCTAAAGGATCACGCGATGAACCTTGTATACAGTTAGGACTTCCTACATAGTATATAGGAGGTATAAAGTTAGGTAAGTAACTCAAGCCGATTACTGTCGACTACTGTCTATTATTTTGGCTGTTTATTGTTATTTTGTCTACTACTGTTTTGGCTGAGTGAGAGTGTGAGAATGGCATAGTATGAGAGACTACCAGCGTCACATAGCTTCACAGAGAATAACTACTATGGTGAGGTCCATGTTATAATGGCAGTGGAGAAAGATAGGAGAAAAACGTTGCCGAACCTCTGTCTTGTCAATGCCTTCTATAGACGGTAGCTGATACTGGTTTATTGATGTGATATTAACACTGTTTATTCTCGTTTAAAATAATCAATTATATTTTATTAAGCAAGAAATTATATTTTGTAAAAATGTCATAATGAATTTACATAATAAAAATGATATATTTTGTTAATTAATTCTACATTTTTAAAAGACGATCTGGCAATAGAGCAATGCGAGAAAGATATCGCTATCCGTTTTGTTGAATGAAAGACAAGGATAGCAATACCATTGCTAATCAAATACTGCCATTATAACGTTGACCTCACTAATAGAATATTGTCTATAAATCAGTCTTGTGAATGGGAACACTCAATGTGGGAACCATGATCGGAAAAGAGAGAAGTAGCCGATCTCACGGCAAGAAGAAACATTCAGATACTTTGCGTACAGGAAACCAGATGGAGTGGATACAAGAAAAAAGACTGCAGTGGTACGGAGGGAAGGGAGGACGAGATGTGGGGAAAAAAGATCGACCACTTGGATGTCGAAGGCACTATAGTGAGGCCAACGTTAAAATGGCAGTATTTGATGAACTATGGTTTTGCTATCCTTGTTTATCATTCGACAAAGCCGGTGGTGCTATCCTTTTCTAGGTCCACAACGGTGCCAATTATGTTTTTGACAGTGTAGAAATATGATTAATTTATGCAGAGAATCGGCATCGCTATTCTTCTATCTTTATCCACTGCCATTATAACGTGGACCTCACTATAGGAAGAGGGAAAGACCTATAGTGAGGTTCACGTTATAATGGCAGTGTTTGATTAGCAATGGTACTGCTATCCTTGTCTATCATTCAACAAAGCGGATAGCGCCATCTCTTTCTCACTTTGCTCTGTTGCCAGATCGTCTTTTAACAATGTAGAATTAATAATTAATCAACAAAATATTTAATCCTAAGTATGAAAATCCATTATACAATTATTAAAAAAGTATAATTTCTTGCTTAATAAAACATAATTGATCATTTTAAACGAGAATGAACAGTTAATATTACATCAATAAACCTGTATCAGCTAACGTCTATAGAAGGCATTGACAAGACAGAGGATCGGCAACGTTATTCTCCTATCTTTCTCCACTGCCATATATAACGTGACCTCACTATAGGAAATTGAATCGCCCAAGATCTTGGTAGAGAAGGGACTAACACCAAATGATGCCAATTACCGAGACTCTTGGAAGGGACTGACCCGAAACGCCGACCCCACCTGAGTAGAAAAAGGCAGAAGAAGAAGAAGATCACTAATTTATAGACAATAATCATAGTGTTCTATTATGGAGAAATATCACTCAAGCCTGGTTTTCACTAGTATAGTTAGTGGTCGAGTAACTGGCATACTAGCTTTACCGTCGAGTAACTGTTTTCCCTACAATTGAGAATAGTAGGTAAAGTGTGATGTCTAGTGAACAGAACTAACCTTAAAATGTCAATACGGAACTCTACTCTTCTAGCTAGAGACTGTTTTCATTAGCATAGTAGTGGTAGAGTAGAGTGAGAAGCGGTGGTAGGGGAAGGCAAGTGGTAGACTACTATCCCACGGTGCTATCCCACTCTACTCTACTGAAAACTAGTACTCTACCATGAGAGAGAGTTCACAAGATAGTTAGTACTTGCCCAGGGAACTCTACTACTAACTCTACTAACGAATTATCTCACCAAAAACATTAGGCTATAATAGGAGGTCCCGATACAGTGTTATTGACATTGGTTTATACGTCACTACATTTTTCATCCTGAGTAAAACGCTAGGAAAACTGAAGTTCTATCTCCATACTAAATCCTCGTTTGTGGTTTTAAGAATCTTGTGGTCACAAGATTCTAGATAAATTGTTTTGGTGGGAATATTGTATTCGTTGAAAGTGATATCAGCTTCTATTTAAGCCAGTAGCCACTTGTGAATTATGTGAGTAGCCTTCGTTGTTGTAGTTCAAGTGATTTCATTATTTTTAACTACTGTATTAGAATTGAATTAATTACTGAACTAACTTTATTAAAATAATAATATCAAAATTAAATTACTGAATTAATTACTGAATTAACATTGAATTAACTACTGTATTAGAAATTCAATTTCTGTAGTTTCCTAAAATATTGAATTTAGTGAATCTTTAGTGTTATATTACGCCACTTTATAAATAATACAGCGCTTCACAAACCAAGGAATAAAACGTTTACGAATCATTTATCTATTGAAATAATTCTTTATCGAATATAAATGGATTCTTTAGTCAGAAATGGATAGGAAAAACAACAGGTAACCCAATTGGCTCAAAGTTGATCATTTTTTCACTTGTCATAAATTCATAAAGGCTTACATATATATTGAATTAATTCTTTCATTGATAAAACAGAGTTGTGCAGAGGAAACGCATGTTTTTCGAACAGCCAGTACTCGTCGGGAGAGGGTATTGCCCTGGAACGAATGTTGGCAGACGACCCATACTATGTTATTTCAGTTGCTATGAGCGTTGGAACCAGAGAAAACTCCTATTGTATTCTGTGGTTGGAACGTAAAACATCGTGTGTTCGCTGTTAAGCAGTTTTTTTTTAGAAACAATGAATCTGTAGTCACAGTGCAACGCTATTCCGTCAATATTTTAGAGTTGGGCGTCGAGGTGCAATGCCCGATCGAAATACTGTACTCCGATGGGCTGCAGCGTTTAGGAGTACTAGTTCTGTGATGAAAAAGAAACCACCTGGTCTTCCCTGTTCCCCGGAAAGTATAGACCGAGTCAGAACGGCAATTGTTACTAGTCCTAGATGATCGACTCGACGACACTGACTCACAAAAAGAACCACCTGGTCTTTCCCGTTCAGTTCGTACTCCTGAAAATGTAGACCGAGTCAGTGTCGTCGAGTCGATTGTCTAGGACTAGTAACAACTGCCGTTCTGACTCGGTCTACACTTTCCGGGGAACGGGGAAGACCAGGTGGTTTCTTTTTCATCACAGAACTAGTACTCCTAAACGCTGCAACCCATCGGAGTACAGTATTTCGATCGGGCATTGTACCTCGTCCCTCAACTCTAAAATATTGACGAAAAAGCGTTGCACTCTGACTACAGATTCATTGTTTCTAAGAAAAAAACTGCTCAACAGCGAACAAACGGTGTTGTACGATCCAACACTCATAGCAACTGAAATGACATAGTATGGGTCGCCTGCCAACATTCGTTCCAGGGCAATACCCTCTCCCGTCGACGAGTACTGGCTGTTCGAAAAACATGCGTTTCCTCTGCACAACCCTGCACTTTGTGAAACTGCCAACTATGTCACCGATCAATAATTTACTTATAATGATTAAAAATTGTTTTCCCTGAGGAATAGAAGTCCATCTTTTGGATGAATATTGAGAAGTGTAATGATATCTTCATTTCGATTATCACCACCACAGCATTTGTGTGTAATCACATTGAATGTGTATATGTCCAAGTGCACGCTTGACCAAGCGCGCAGATGAGATAAAAAATCTGGGAGGAACATTCACACTGAAAGAGTGCACTTGCTAGTTGTGCTCAGTGTGAGCAGTTATAAGCAAGTCATAACTTGTTCCAATGGTACTTTCCAGATTCTGTTTTTCGGCTCATGCATGATCTGACGTGATACGAATTCAATGTGATCACACCCTTACCTTCACTACAACTCAGAGAAACATACACTTTAATATTATATTGAAAATTCACAATGTTTTTCATGTCACAAGGCAGCAATATCCTTCAGGAATTTAGACATTTTCATGGCTTGTCATGGACGATGATTCGTGTAAACTTTCAAGGAAATATTTACTCCATGCTTGAGATATATAGATTCATAGATTCATTTATTGTACAAAATACTACAATCATAATACAAAACTATGACATTGAAGGAAAAACTAGGCTGAGCCTGTACTATTTTTCTCCAAAAAAATTGATAAAAATGTTGTCCAAAGGTTGAGGTTATGATATCACACACTGCTTCGTCACTTGATTTTTGGTCCAGGAATAATAATTCGTTTATTTCACTGCATTTTTACAATAATTGGTAATACAAATACATACATTAAACATAATAGTTGAACATTACAATTGGTAATACAAATACATACCTTAAGCATAATAATTGAACATAGATAATAATATTAAGCATGTAACAGAAAAAAACAACAGTGCATCCCTCTTTAGGCTAAACCTGTGTTGAGGGATGTCTCGCTCTATAGTTGAGTCAACTTTAATTATAATACAATAACAATTTTGAGGTATCAAACAATAAAGTAAATTTTATACAATAATCAGTGTGCTTTTCACAAGATGGGATTATGAATCTTTAACAATAAATTACATTTGAATGAAGACAGCAAAAAAAAAATGTAAATAATATTACACCTCTATTAAACGTTTTTCTTCATAGAAGCGATTAGCCCAGTCAATGAAGGTCCAAAAATGCAGTTTCGATCCGAAAATTAAATAAAAGCTGAATTTCCCACCATCGATAGAACCCTCCCAGAGGGTCATTCTTCCCAAAAGTCCCAAGAAATCCCCTTGGAGCTTTCCGCCCCAGCCCCCTAAAATATGAAAAATGTAGGTAAACACGGGAAATCAATTATCTCTGTAGCCATTGATCGGAAACAGTTCTATTATATGCCATTCGATTCGTTACATTATGGACTACAATATTAGCTATATTCATTTTTCCAATAAAATCAACAGTTTTCTTGATAAAATAATATATATGTAAAAATTTAGGGGGTTTGTGATTTGATTTTTTTGTTTTCTTCGATTAACTTCGAAACAAGTAGTTTTAAAGGAAAATAAGTCAAATAATTGATGTAGTCACTGTCATTGCAAATTCATTGATGTATATTGTTATGTATTTGCGATTCGATTTGATGCTGTGGAAGGGGAAACAGTCGACGCGGAACGGCGCTGCTGACTCTCTTAGCCATAGTAAACAGCAAACTGGAAATCAATTATCTCTGTAACCATTAATCGGAGAAAAATCTATCATATGTCATTCGATTCGTTAAATTAAGAACTACAATATTAGTCGGATTCATTTCCTCAATAAATCGAACAGTTTCCTTGATAAAATAATATAATATAAAAATTTAGTGGTTTTTCGATTTGATTATTGTTTTCTCAGATTAACTTCGAAGCAAATAATCTAAAGAAAATTAGACAAATAATTAATGTAGCCACATTCATTGCGAATCCAGTGATGTATGTTGTTATTCATTTGCGATTCGATTTGACGCTGTGGAAGGGGAAACAGTCGACGCGGTACGGCGTGGCTGACTCTCTTCACCAATGTAAACAGTAAAATACAGTAGTAGGCCTACTACTTTCTAAGTTGCATCTTATTCATACTATGGCGCTCGAAACAATAAATTTTGTCTATTGTTTTGACATGCGATGAAACTAATTTTTCACATTTTAATTCTCTAAAATCATTTTGTTATTATATATGTGCTAAATCATGCATTCTATGACAGACAAAGATATTGTTTGCAACCGATAAAATATTCATACTATTACATAATATAATACATATTTAAAATATGTGTGCATGATCATAATTCTATGCTAAAATTTATCATAAGTTATGAATGTCAAAAACTGAGATAAATCATAGATTACAATAGTGTTAAAATTGGCAATTTCCTGAAAAATCATAGCGTGCAGTGTTTGCTGTTTTCTACAGTTAATATTCTCCAAGCCAGGTTGATAATATAATTTCAGTTGAGCCAAATATATATGACGGCTGAGGCATAAAAAATTCATACATTGGGCTTGTTGAGTTGAAACTTTCTATGATTCTCTCTGTAAAGTAGCTTATCTTCCGTTCTTACTAGTTGAATCTACATTATTTAGACAGTCCAATACAGGGGTGCCCAGCCCCCCCAAGGCCAATGGCGCATGCCCCCCCCCCCCCAATCCATGTGTAATGACCCCCCCCAAAGTACCCCAACTCCCAACTCTTTAGTTTTTAACATTAGTCAGTGTATGACAATAAAATTCACATCTTAAGGTGCTTACAGATATACGCGCCGCGAACATGAGCAATTCACTTTTAATCAGCTGATGCCAAGCTTTTTATATCTGTATTTTACCGTTTCTGTAAAAATACAGATATAATCAGCTGATTAAAAGTGAATTGCTCATGTTCGCGGCGCGTATATCTGTACGCACCTCTACTTCTAATCTTCCAAAGGACATTATTTACCTTTGGTCTTGTGAGGAATTCTTTCTGTTTTCATAATATTGTAAAAATATATACCATCGTTTCTTATCTCTTTAAAATAGAAATAAAGTATCTTTTTGATATTATTTTTGAGACTAGCAGTGCACCCGTTCTTGTTCGGGAGGACTAGAAAGAACTTCATTACATCAGAAAAACTACATGACACATATTTAATAGGATATTAAAAGATAAGTAAGGGAGGCTTTGCTTTTTAAATGTTAAGGTTACTTATAAGAAGTTGAATAATAATATCATTGATAATTTTTTATTGCAAAAGAATATTGCATAGCAATCTTGGTAAACATTCATACAAATTTGGAACGATTTTATTCATACAATATATAATGTCGGCAAGTTTAGGTATTCTAAATCCTATACTATTAAACGAGCAATTTCTGTTTAGATGTTTTGATGTTTAAATTTTTAGATGTTTATATGTTTGTATTTCACCGGATCTCGAAAACGGCTCTAACGAAATTCAGAACATAGTAGGTTTATAATATGAAAATTCGATTACACTAGGTCTCATTTGTTAATATTTGAACCGAATGTGCAACAAATTAATCTACTTTCAGCTTGAGAATTTTCAACTTATCAGGAGTACAGTGTTATCATATAGTATCTCAGGTAGGCTCACCCTTTTATTTTTTTTGTTCACGTGATCTGATGATATTCATTCCATTATCAAGTGTTTAAATAATAAAGAGTGATGAAACAAGATAAAACACAAGAAAAGCTATGAAAAGGAATTTTGAATCTCCATTTTTCACAAAATAAGGATAAGATGAAGGAGTCGGACACATAATATATCATGAAACTTCGTTGAAAAACATCAATATCTGAAACTAGAGTTATCAAATTGTGTTACCTCTGACTCGTATGGAGAAGGCACACTTCAAATTAATATAATAAATTCTGTGAGCAAACAACGAAATCCTGATTTTTATCATGAGCATGGTTAAATCAAGAAAATTGTAATATTTTTTTAGAAAAGTGAAAATCTATATACAGCGCATGTCAAAACAATAGACAAAATTAATTGTTTCGAGCGCCATAGTGTAAATGAGATGCAATGTAGACAACAGTAAATTATTCTGTCAGCCGCGTCGGCTGTTTCCCCTTCCACAGCGTCAACTTTGAATCGCAAATACATAAAAATATACATCAATGGATTTGCAATGAATGTGGCTACAATAATTATTCGTCACATTGTTCTTTAAAATTACTTGCTACGAAGTTAATCGGAGAAAACAAAAAAATCAAATCGAAAAACCCCTACATTTTTACATTATATTATTTTATCAAGGAAACTGTTCGATTTATTGAGGAAATGAATCCAACTAATATTGTATTCCTTAATTTAACGAATCGAATGACATATGATAGATTTTTTTCCGATTAATGGTTACAGAGATAATTGATTTCCAGATTGCTGTTTACTATGGCTAAGAGAGTCAGCCGCGCCGATCCGCGTCGACTGTTTCCCCTTCCACGGCATCAAATCGAATCGCAAATACATAACAATATACATCAATGGATTTGCAATGAGAGTGGCTATATTAATTATTTGTCCCATTTTTCTTTAAAACTACTTGCTTTGAAGTTAATCGAAGAAAACAAAAAAATCAAATCGCAAACCCCCTAAATTTTTACATATATACTATTTTATCAAGAAAACCGTTGATTTTATTCAAAAAATGAATATAACTAATATTGTAGTCCATAATGTAACAAATCGAATGGCATATGATAGAACTGTTCACGATCAATGGCTACAGAGATAATTGATTTTCCGTGATTACCTGCATTTTTCAACTTTGAGGTGGGCTAGGGGGGAAAGCTCCAAGGGGATTTCTTGGGACTTTTGGGAGAATGACCCTCTGGGAGGGTTCTATCGATGGTAAAAGATTCAGCTTTTATTTAATTTTCGGATCGAAAAAACCTTTATTGACTGGGCTATAAGTCTATTCTTAAACAAATTGTAACTGGGTGCATCTGATATATCTGATAATAATTTGAAGATTTTGAATATCATGTTAAAAACTCAATTTTAGCTTGCCTAGGAAACATGCTGTTAAATCAAATCAATATTCTCTGCATAAATGATTCTCTGTACTTAAATCAGACAATTATTTTGAGTTTATTTTGTAGGCATTTTTTGAGTTCTGACTGTATTTTACTCCTGTTTACAGACAAGAAGTTTGTTCTTCAAAATTCATTCTCAAGTTTCATTTCAGCTATTCATCATCTCTCTATTGATCCATTCATAAAATCATCACGAATTAAAACGTTTGTACGGTATTATTATCATTCTTTCCCCCCCCCCATTATAACCTGGGCTGAAATACTTGTGGAGAGTTGAATTTGTAAATAAATAAGGACTGGTTTCCGAGCTCGGGATTTAGATTTTGAACAGGTGGAATCAGAAAATTGGCTTTCCGAAACGAGACGTAGTCGCAGTTTTTATGATAATCTTCATTTTCTCATTTCTATAATTGGAAACTTTTTCCTTGACGAAATGAAACATTCCTAAATAATTCAAAATAGCTGAAACTTCACTCTATTTTCTCTTTATTTATTTTATTTTGAGTTCAATTTTCTAGTTTTTTGAAATTTCCTCGATGAAATGAAACATTCCTAAATCATTCAAAATAGCTGAAACTTTACTCTATTTTCTCTTTATTAATTTTATTTTGAGTTCAATTTTCTAGTTTTTCGAAATTTAATTTAAACGTGGACTGCGACTACGCCCCGTTTCGTAAAGCCAATTTTCTAACTCCAGCTGTTTAAAGTCTAGAAGTACCGGCCCCAAGAAGTATCTTGAGCCGACAGTATTGTATTATTCAATGGCCTGTAATATAAACTGTAATGTAACTTGTTTTGTAAGTAATATGTCATTGAATAAACTTGATTTGATTTGAAAATATTCTATTGTTTGATTAAATTGGTAATGATTGAAGTGTGTATTATTTCAGGCACATTATTCGGAAAGTGGAAGTGGTTCCAACGAAGCGAATACAGCACCTGAGAGAGGGCGAGTTCATTCGTGGGTCGGAAGTGAGGGGTTTGGGGCCCTGTGGGGGGTTCTCGACCCAGTATGCCTGTATGTGCGACTTCCATACACTTCCCTACCGCGATGAAGTCGCTTGGGTAAGTTCCTTACAGCTGCTAATCTCAATTTAGCTCAAATATTCATTCAAAATAAAGTTTAGATTTCACTTTGTCGATCACAGAATAAATACCTTACAGTTGTGTGGTGTGTGATGTTGTGGTACTCTTCCATAATGAAAACACAAATTGAAATTGTCAACCACTTTTATTATTATATAATAATTTATGTTTTCATGATCACAGAATAGTTTTTGTAATAGATTTAATAAAACAAATCTCTTCGGTCTCTCATGTAGACTAATATTATTTTGCTTCTTATGCCTAGTCAACATGTTCGCCAGAACTGGCAATGCCTAGCCCAAATCTAGGCCAGAGCTGACAAGCCACCCATCCACACACTTGCGCTGGTCGTAATTGGCTTTCATTGGGCCAACGTGTGGATGCGGGATGCGATTGTGTTTTCAGGGTTGTGAATTGCTATGTTGAAGTAAAATAAACTCTTGAGGTGCGTACAGATTTAAGCGCCTTCAACTCGCTCCGCGCACGCTCCGCCATCGCTCTGCAATCGCTCCGATCATGAACGTTACGGGAGATGTTAGCTCTTCTCGCGTTCCACTCTTGCTCCCCGGTCGATCATCAATCGATCTGCTCGATTGACGTTCGATTGCGGAGCAGAGCGAAAGTCTATACGCACCTTTATGCTCAACTCACACTACCTCGACTCAAATCGACTCCAGTCTCTCGACCTTACGACTTTCTTGCTCATTGTCACTATTTCAGTTCCATGCTACTCCATTTTTAACCTTACTTTATCAAAAAATATAAGATCTAATCGTCACTATTTAGCATGTAACAAATTTGACAATGATTATTATAAATATATTGTCTTATCTAAAATATCACTTTCATCAAACATAACCTAACTTTCATTAAAAATGCACGGTACTACGCAACTCAAGTAGAGGCTCGACCAACATGTCGAGTCTCGACCAACATGTCGAGTCGACGCTTGAGTCAGTCTCACAGTCGCGAGGTCGCGGAGACTAGAGTCGACTGGTCTGAGTGTCGCCATTTGAAAACACATGCTACGTCGAGAAGAGAACTGTTTACGGGTACTGGAGATTTATATTTTTATTTACATCTTTATCTTCTCTGAATTTGTATTATTCATGAAATTTATTATTTGAAAATTATAAAATTTATTTTTTCTTCTTTTAATTTTTAGGTTTTGAAGAATTTCAGTAAGACTGAATTTATTTATGACTAATTTTTAACAGATTTTTAATTAAACTTTGAAAATTGTGTCAATGATCTACAGTTTTATGATTGATATTTCAAATAACTCGAGTCAACGTCCAAGTTTTATATTTTCGTTAATTAAATGAAATTTGATAATTGAGTTCATGAATCTAGAGGATTATGATTGATTGTTTTTACAAATAACCACAGTTAAAACTCAATTTTTATATTTTCGTTGATTATAAAATTGTGTATCATAGCATTTTTATCTTGTCTTTTTTTTTTAGGGCTACTTTTAATATGAATAAAAATATAAATCTCAGTACCCTTTTAAATTATTTTTCCTCCACCTACTGTCAAAAGTACTTACTTTACTCCCTGAAACATGATACTAAAGTGTCACTTTTTCGCTCTCGGTACTAAAAAACAGAAAAACTCCCTAGGGAGTAAAAGTGACTCCATTTAAATAACATGGGAAGCATCTCTATTTTTTAAAAATGTACATTTGGAATAGGTCAGAAGGTCTAAGCTCAGATGAGGAAGCATATAGAGTAGTCATTAAACCAACTAAATTCAATACCTCAACCAGACATTTGTTCGATATATACAATTCATGTTTGTATGCTGAAATTATTATTACAAACTTCATATCACTATACTAGAAAAAATTTATATATTTTTTCTTTTAATCCATGTTTTTCAAAATACCAGCCAACGAATATTACTTATTAACTAATCAAATTTGAAACGGGAACTTCATCATAGCTGTAGTTGTGACTGTCATTGTTGTTACAACTTTAGCCGACAGATAGTGCTGTCAGAGGAGAACTGTGATTACAAGCCAGCTGTTTCTGAATACTTTTTAAATTATGTTGTAACACATTGTGTTCACATACGTTTTTAAAAATTATTTTATTTGCAGTTTTTATAAAAATGTAGGTGGAGGAAAAATGTTGTGTATATCACGAGTGAAAAATGTTTTTTCTCCCTCAGGAAAATTGTTGCCCTCGGCTTCGCCTCGGGCTTCAAACTTTTCCCTCAGGGAGAAAAAACAGCACTTTTCACTCTAGATATACAAATAACTATTGTCACAAAATGTTTCGGACACTAATGTCATGTTTGACACTAATGTGTCCGAAACATGTTGTGACAATAATTTAAAAGGGTACTGGAGATTTATATTTTTATTTACATCTTTATCTTCTCTGAATTTGTATTATTCATGAAATTTATTATTTGAAAATTATAAAATTTATTTTTTCTTCTTTTAATTTTCAGGATGTTGACACAATATATCTCTCTCACGATACTAGAGAGCTGTGTTTGCGTGATTTTGATCATCTGGATCCGAAGTAAGTACCAATTATTATCAGGAATAGAGTTCCACACAAGGTGGGCCCAGCTTATCTGTGCGTCAATGCATTCTGCCATCCTGATACAATTTGAATGTATGGAAAAATTACTAATTATTATTATCAGCTTCCAATGAATAGATTTATGTTCAGTTTTGTGTGAATCATTTGAAAATGAGATGAAGCTGTAATGAAGCTGAGATGAAGCAAGCCTTTCGGACCTTTTTTGAAAGTATTTCTCCTTCGCCGACCACCTCAACTCGAAACTAATAAAAATATTTCCTGAACATCTTCTTTAAAATTTGTATCAGACTGAAATCTTCCTTCATTTTGGTCGAGTTAAGAACGGGGGAAGTGATCTAGTTGAGAATGTGTAGCTAAAGGAAATTTACTAAGAGTAACTGTCCACTGGAACCGTATTCAACCGATCCGTTCGGCCGTTTGATCGGACGAATCTGGCGAATATGGTCGTCCATTGGAACCGTTTACGTCAGTCTAGTTCATTAGTTGGCTGGTTGCCAATTATTGAATTAACTACTATCATAGCCACCAACATTTTTCATAAAAAATGATTATATTGAGATTTTAAAAATTGAATAAACAAATATCCACTAAATTAGTTATTCATTACAATAATCTTACCTTCAGGTCCTATTTGTTCAGCAATCTTTGTCCACAGATTCCTTTGAACATCACGACGATGATATCTTTTGTCTCCATATCCCACAATGGAACATGTTCTTGAACCAAACTTATCAACTTTCATTGTACATAGTTACAACTCTATAAAACAGAACAACTTCAAAAAACAAAAACAAACAATACTGTGAAACAATTTTAGGCTAGGAACACTGTTGACTCAGCTCAGCTGGATAGAGCCGGAAAATCCCACTCAATTCGGATCGAAAAATTGATCGGCAGAGACGGCCGTGCACGGCCGTATGAATCTGTTGCAATGGACAAGCATCTATTCCTTTCTTTGTTGGGGGATTGTTCGGACGAGTTCGGTAGTTTTCGGCCGATGCTAGTTCGGACGAAATCGGTTCCAGTGGACGGCCCACCTAAATGGTTTTGAAACTAGTATTCATAGTAAAACCTTCAAACGTTTCGGCACTACATTGAATTTTTATCATTATTCCATTCAATTCTATATCATTTTTTTCTAATATTACAATATTATTTCAAGCTCTGTTGATTGTATTAATAAAAAAGTGGGTGAATTTAACAGTATTTTTTCATTTCAACAATTTAATTCAGTTTGTCCGTATATCATATATTGATTCTAAACCGAAGTTGGAGTCTGAAATTGTGAATGGGGCATTTTTATATTCTCATCATTGAAGAATAGAAAATATACCGCCCAGTATAATAGTAATTAATTATCTTTCAATTGTTTGATTTAATTATATTGTTCGATTTTTTCAGGGATCTCGTTCCAATCATCAGTGCGTTGGAATACAACACTTGGTTCACCAAGTTAAAAGCAAGCCAGATCAAATTAACCCACGAAGCTTTAGATAGGATATTACATATTATGAAGAAGTCGCTTAGCATAGAGGAACTTTATTTAGATAATATAGGTGTTAAATGGTGAGTACCGTATCATTTTCTACAAACTGCCCAATGATTCGCATTGTTTTTGACTAACTTCAACTTACAGCCCCGGTTGCACGAAAGTTTAATTTTAATCGTGATTAAATGCAACGAGAACAAATCAGAGAAGAATTTTCAAGGAAAAGCTTTCTCTGATTGGTTATTGTGGCATTTAATCATGTTGAAAATGAACAGGCTTTTGTGCAACCGAGCCTAGTATTGATTCTCATTTATACGTAATTATTTTAGTTATTGGCTTATAGTTTATCCAGAATCAAGTAACTTCAATCGGACAGTTTTTCAACAAGGAACGTATCCTTTGCTGGAAAAAGTCTCTTCACTGAAAATTCAATAGACTTAGTTTAGCTCCAAACATTATTTATTACTAAACATTACATGATTTTCATTATTCCGGCGAAATGGCAAGGTTTTTCAGTTTAATTGAGCTTGTAGATAATTTCAACCAAGTCTCATGAATTCAACTCAATTTGAGTGGAAAAATATAGTTTGAGCTTAAAAAATTTAAATGTCGAACCTGTGCAAAATAATTTAGCAATTGGTTGAGGATTATGTTGTATGATTGCTTATTTTATTCAAGGGAACAGTTCATAAATATTTATTCAATCAAAATATTCTATTATTTAATTCATAAGTCCTCGTTTAATTGTTTACTCAACTGGAAGCTTCAATTAGTTTTATAATATTATTTCTTGTTTCAGGGATTTTGCCCACAAATTGTCGTTATCATTAATAGCCAATACACACACACCTCTGCACACGCTTGATCTCTCGTTCAATATGATTGAAGACAAAGGTAGGAGACATCTTTAACTATCAAAAAATTCCATTAATTGAGGGACTACAACTCCATCCTAATATCTGAGGAGAAATAACTGAATAATTTCCTATTTTAGTGATAATAATGTGAAATATTTCTTCTATGTTTGGGTTTGAAGCATCTAAATTTAAAAATCTACTTTGTAAAAATAATTAAGGACTGAAAATTTTGTGAAGTGAACAACTACGATACTTAACCTATTTTGGAGTATGTGTAACCTTATCTAAATTTGGGAAAGGAATAGCTCAAGGTTACCTTATTTTTTCTCCCCCCATTATTCTGATCATGTACTTATTGCATGAATCAATAAAGAATAGAAATAAAATGAAGAATAAACAATTAGCCAAGTTGAATAATTTTTCTAACTACTTAAAAACTTTCAACTCTATTGACAAGAAAACTTATTTCTTGATTAATGGATCAAATTATAGGAATATTTTGTAGCTATACGTATTCCTTATTGGTTATCCATCTTGTTTTCAATATTATTATTACTATCGTATTTTAATATAACTTTAAAGTGAAAAAACACTCACATTCTTTGGTGTGGCGACGACCGTTTCGTGCTGGTATTGCACATTCTCAGGCCCGACAAAAACTTGTTTTTCACAGTGTTTTTTCACTTTAAAGTCATATTCAAATACAATAGTTTTATGAATATTCATTTTTATTACTACGATCTTTATAAAAAATCCAAAACATTATTTTTCAAAGCAACATTCATAGAAGTGAGATGTTTTGATTGAAAATGTCTCACCTTAAAAGATGATTCTATAGATTTTATGGTTCTATGTGTATGTAGAAATAAATTTCTACTAGGATAGTAAAAATAAACTCATGACTTTTTGATGATGAGAGTTCCCTTGCGGGATCTACTAGTATTATACTATATGATGAGAATATAAAGCTATTTCTAATGAATATTATTCCTGAAATAAGTTTTTATTAGATTAATAATATTTTACGGCTGTATGTTGTTATTTTCTAATTTTTAATTTATATGTGTATTTCATCTATAAATATTAAGAAACGAAGAGAAAGGTCTGGACCCCTGTGAATAGATAAAATATTTTAATCTACTTTGAAAATTAATTTTCAACTAACAAGTATTGAAACTCTTCAAAATGAATAGACATATCAATATTTTACAAAATCAAATGATTGTTTGGAAGTGTATACTATACACTATATTCAGTATTGTATTTTCAAAATTTGGATTAAGGAATTTTGATGAAATAATTCATTCGTTCAAGCATCATCTCACTTATCAGGTCATTCACAAATCATACCTACTCACATCATTTTAATCATTTTGAAATCATCTTAAAATCCCATTAAACTTTCAAAATTGGGATATAATTTTTTGGAATGTTATTCTAGCTTCCCCTGCTTGAGCGTTTTGCTTACCTGAATTAATTTAAATGTCAGCTTTACTTCACTGATATGCTATACTTCAATATTTAGGGCCGGTTTCCGAGCTCGGGATTCAGTTAAGCTCTAGATTTTAAACAGCTGGAGTCAGAAAATTGGCTTTCCGAAACGGCGCGTAGTCGCAGTTTTCATGATAATCTTTATTTTCTCATTTCTATAATTGGAAACGTTTTTCCTTGACGAAAAATTAAATTTCGAAAACTAGAAAACTGAACACAACCTAAAATAAAGAGAAAATCGTGTCAAGTTTCAGAATCATTCAAGAATGTTTCATTTCAAGAAACATTCAAGAATGTTTCATTTCAAGAAACATTCAAGAATGTTTCATTTCAAGAAACATTCAAGAATGTTTCATTTCAAGAAACATTCCTAAATAATTCAAAATAGCTGAAACTTTACACTATTTCCTCTTCATTTTATGTTGTGTTCAAGTTTCTAGTTTTTCGAAATTTGATTTAAACGTGGGCTAAAACTACACCCCGTTTCGGAAAGCCAATTTTCTGACTCCAGCTGTTTAAAGTCTAGAACTTGGCTAAATCCCGAGCTCGGAAACCGGCCTTTAGTATTATATCATGTACATTAGGGTACCGTACTCTTCTTAGCATGATATCAAACTTAGAAATCTTCATGCCAATCATTAGCTCAGCCTCACAAACTATTATTCAGTTTACAATTTGATAACTTGGTTAGTAACAATATTATTGTTTGTATGTTTAAAATAAGATACAGAATATGACAGTAGCATCGTAATAACAATCACTACTACAGTAATAATATTTACATAAAATTCATTCTGGTTTTGCTGAATTACCTAAACACTTTGAATTTTATAATATTTATGTATAGTCCACTCAATATAGACATAAAAAAGGGGGTGTGCTTGCAATTTATATTGTAGTTCTGATTTTTTAATATATCATTTGGGTACATAAGAGAAGTCCAGAACCAATTTCTTCATGCAAAATTTCCTTGTGCTAAATACAGGGTGGCCCAAAAACCTCGTATTTTCGGCTCATTTTTCAGTTTTCAGCTATTTCTGCCAAATCTCGTAATCGGACAGAAAATGCTTTAGATTACAAAATTCTGAATAAAATGAGATCATTCGGAACTCTCTATCTCTAATGAGTACTGAGTTTTGATTTTTCAAAAATGAGTGAAATTTAAAGAAAAAAATCAATTTTGATGAATTTTAGTTTTTGATTAACAATATCTTCCGATTGTTACCATTTAGATGTATAATTCAAAATCCCTCTGGGCGTATTTTTGTGCTCCACAATCTGAGATTAGGTAGAGCGCTCTATCTTATAAAGATTTCCAGGTACACCTGACAACAATGCTCCTTGTATTGTGAAAAACACCTAATTTTCAGCTTCAACCATCATCACCAACTACATTTTCTACTCTTATGTACCCAAATAATATATTAAAAAATCAGAACTACAATATAAATTGCATGCACCAATGTATATAGTGACTGGACTAGTAGTAACACCTGGAAATTTGTGAAAACTTATCGAAAAATCAAGTTGGCTAACAAGAATCTACCAAGAATTTCTAGATGATCCTTTCTTATCAATAATTGCTAAAGGTAGCGTAATTGTTGAATTTGTTGATATTTTACGAGCTGCTTTGTTACATTGAGCTTTCAACACTTTATTGATGACTTACAAGCTATAATTAATCATGAGAAAAATATGAAATATTACTCACCGTTTTTGAGTATTTTTACTAAAGCCGTGTCCACACTGGACAAATGTTCGACAAATACGTTTGTTGAAACAGTTTGGCCAAATTTTATTGTGTTTGACAAACAATGTTTGCCTGTGGCCAGTGTGGACGCGTCACCAAACAAAATATTTGTAAGTGGGGAGAACAGTTTTATGTTTTACAGCAAACATTGAAAATGTTTGGAAAAACAGTAATTTTTTGTTTGACAAACAATGATTGTCCAAACTTTTTAAAATGTTTGTCCCTGAGCCCCTCAACAAACATGTTTGCTGAACATGTATGTCGAACATTTGTTCAGTGTGGACACGGCTTAAGATATAAGTTCTCAACTAAGTGATAAAAACTTTGTGACACTTGAATACACAGTCTCTGCTACTTTCCGATTATATTCTTCCCCACTCTATAAATTATTTTCATTTACACTGTTTAAAATTTAGATTTTAATTTTTGGAATGTATTAATGTCACTCACCTAAAGACCAATGCAAAATCTGAATAAACAGAATTATTGGTTATCTTCCCTGAGTTTGTCATTAAAAACCTCATTAAATCGAGGATCACGCACTTCCACTTTTATGTTTTTTCTATTTTATGTGATGTTGTTTTGTTTTCTAATCCATGAACATTTTTCATCAATCATCTAACATGTTTTATGTTTTGTTGTAGGTGCCTCTAGCTTGTGTGGAATAATTGCGAAAATTATGCAAGGTGTGAATTAATAAATTATCATTGTTGGAGTATTATGATAGCTAATGTTATTTTATGAATCAGTTTTGCGATTTGTTTCAGTTATATACACGATGATGTCGAACTTATTTCGTTGTAGTAGGACAAAAATCTTTTGTAAAATGAGGATACAGTAAGTGAAAAACACAGACGATTCAATAGAAACGAGCACAACCTATCAGTTTGATGTTGAGTGTCCTCTATCAATCACAGAGTTTCATTTATCCCATTCAGAATCATTTCAACACTTCATTAGGTACTTTCAAATTACACGGAAAAGTATATGCGATATAAACGGTTTTCCCATATACAGAGTGATTCTTAATTATGGTAAAATAATTTCATACGTGATAGTAGAGGTAAAAATAAGAAAAAAGTTCTTATAAACATATCACCATAAACGCTTCATTAGCGAGCTATACAGGACGAAAGATTTCGCAAAACAGCAAATTTTTGGGTTGTGATGTACTTCATAAGAATACATTTTATTTAAATTCAGTTCACACAGCTTACATAATTATTTTCAGAATTAAAATCTCCACAATTTTTATTGCGAAAAATTATTTGTTTACTGGTCATTAAAGAAAGTTATTGGGCATCAAACGTAGAAGTCTGTGTTTTTCTACTTAGATTTTTTGCATATTTCAACTTTTTTCTCAAAAACTACTCACACTACAGCTTCCAGACCAGTTTTATTCAATTTTTCAGATATTTCTCCATATATGAATCCAGCATAAGTTTTTCAAAAACTAGTCCCCAAACAATTCAGCATCGGTGTATTTCATCAGAGATACTGAATACTGGGCGAAATCTTTCACCCTGTATAGCTCGCTAATGAAGCGTTTATGGATATATGTTTATAAGAACTTTTTTTTTATTTTTACCTCTACTGTCACGTATTAAATTATTTTACCATAATTAAGAATCACCCTGTAGATTACACCTCTTCTCAAGCTAGCTTAATTATGCTGCCAGGATAGCAAATCAGTTGGGACCTGAAAACTCTGACATGAGACCTGAGCCAGCCAGGTCACTCGATATTATTATTATTACAGTATTAGCAAATCTCAAACTCCTAAAAAGTTCGTTTAAATTTATAAATTTGAGATTATCCTCGGCAAAATGTTTTTGTAACCGAATTACGTTTTTTATATAGGCTTTTAGATAGGATTTATATGATATGGATATCATGGGAATTCATATCAGATTAGACCGTGAAACTTTAGATAGACTTCCAAAATTCATCCACCGTAAACGCAAGGAAACCCGTTTAAATGTTTGATTCACCCAAGACAATTTCTTTACAGTATTAATTTTATTTCTTCATTAGGTGTTTATCATGTTATAACAGATCATTCATCTCATAAGGGTGCTCAAATCTCAATCAAATTGACGTAATGACCGATCTCATACAAGCTCTTTGACTATTTTTCTCTTCTTCAATTACTTGTGCATGCTTTTTATTTTAGTAATCTCCCTTCTACACGTGTAGAACTCTCATTTGTGTAGATCTACCTTGCCGACTTTATAATAACTATTTTATCGTTGGGCTAGTGTAGATCCAGTTATGCAAAATCACTCATTTATTCTGTGTTAAATTCTAATTGTTACTTTATGTTTTATTTTGATTGGTTTAATTCAATATGTTTCACCGTGAATGTGCCAAATGTCCAAAATCCTTTTCATTAGTTTCATTTCTTGGTATTAGTTAAATTTCCTATAGTTGCATTGAGAGCTATAAGTATGCTGTAAGTGAACCCTTTTCCCTTGCTAAATTATGAATGTTTGTTACCGTATTGTTAGATTCCTGTAGTTTATATAATTTATATTTATTAGTATTTCTTCAGTTCTACCAAAGTAGATTATGCAAAATACTACAGTATTCCGTGTAGTATGAATGTTTTATTATTATGTATTAGAATTAATTTTTGATTTTACTCATATTATCGTTTGGAATTTGGCTTCTGGATTCGTTTGAAACATGATCATTATTCTCATGTCATCAAAAATTCAAAACATTTTTCATACCCATCATACTTTAGAACTCATCCACTTTCGAATCAATCTTCATCAATCGTTAATCATTCAATAACAAAACATGATCAATATTAATAAATACATCATAAGTATTCTTTACGCAACTGGAAAACTTCAGTTATATTACTGTTGTGTTGTCATAATATGCTGGAAACATTTGCTTGTCTATGTGACTTACAGGTAAAATAATGTGGCCAATGGTCATCATACAATAAAATACATTTTCATTTTACATTCATCATACAATCTCATTATACATTCTCGTTTTGCATTCATCATACAATCACATTCTCATAATAGATTCTCGTTAAAGTTGTTAATACATTCATTCTTCTCATAATTCTCTTAATTAAATGTGGAACTGACAACATCTTTTTCATTTCACCATGATATGGAGAAATTCCGTAACATATCAGTAAATAGTGCAAATTCACTGAATTCCTATTCTTGACAATAAGCAGGTTGTCAAACGATAAATAATGTAAAATAATCTGATTCAAAGATGCTGAAACATTTTCTATGTAAATTGCCAATTCATTGTTCACTGTTTGGCTAGCAGTTTGTCAAAAGGTAAATAATTAAAAACAATCTGATTTAAAGATCCCAAAACATTTTCTAAGTAAATTGTTCACCATTTGACAATCAGGTTGTCAAAAGGTAAATACAGTAATGCAATGCAATCTGATGCAAAGATCCTGAAACATGCCCTATGTAAATTGTTTATTTATTTATTGTTCACTGTTTGGCGCAATTTTAAATGTATTTGTTTAATGGTATGAACTAGAAAAGCTCACTTGTTAATTTACAGTGAGGGTCCTGTAGCTTTGCCTATCGTTGGAGGGCCACTAGACTGTAATACTACCCGTTCCATTAGCAACAGATGCTCTTTTGTATCTTCTCAAAAGCAACGTGTTACATCCGAAAAGATACACAAGGAGCTTCAATGTATTTTTCCTTGAGCAACAGATGCTCTATCTTCTCTGAAGCAACGTGTTGCATTCGGGATACACAAGGAGCTCCAATGTATCTTTCCATAAGCAACAGATGCACTTTTATATCTTTCAGAAGCAACGTGTTGCATCCGAAAAGATACACAAGGAGCTTTAATGTATCTTCCCATAAGCAACAGATGCTCTTTTGTATCTTCTCAAAAGCAACGTGTTGCATCCGAAAAGATACACAAGGAGCTTTAATGTATCTTTCCCTAAGCAACAGATGCTCTTTTATATCTTCTCAGAAGCAACGTGTTGCATTCGAAAAGATACACAAGGAGCTTTAATGTATCTTTCCATAAGCAACAGATGCACTTTTATATCTTCTCAGAAGCAACGTGTTGCATCCGAAAAGATACACAAGGAGCTGTGTTAGGTCCTTTTAGCACAACACAGCCTATCAGCTGACATTCGTTCAACATGCTCTTTCCATTGTTGGTGATACCAGAGATAAGGGAAGATCTAACTTCTCTCTAGTGATACGTTGCAACTCTCTCATTCATGAAGAATCTCTGTGTGTAGAGAGCTTCCTTCGAGGAAGCTTTGTAAGGTGCTTTCTCCATCTAGGGATCTAGGGTCTCTGAAGCCTGATGTTTTTGCAAAGCCGTGAATACTAGTAGTTTTGTGAACAGTAGACCTCAGGCAGTTTTCTCATCCACAAGTATCTGGTGTCACCTGTTCTTCGGCTTCTCCAGACATAATGTGTAATACATACAATGAATAATCCCACTAGTCAGGTGATTGACTGACCGAATGCAGTGAGTTCTATGTTTTAACTCGGATTTTCTTTCGTCTGTCTGTATGTATGTAACGCAATTAAGGCCAAACGCGTTTATTGAACTCTATGAGATTTGACAGGAATATTCCTTTTTTATTCGTTTTTTATAAACAAGTTTTTTTTTTTTAATTTTGCATTCTAAGGATAATATGATAGGAAAAGGAATTCCCTCCATACTCTGATACCATATCACTATATATATTCTACTCTGAAGATAGGATTAATCAGACTATAGAATTATTCATAATCAATCAGCTGACAATTCATTGCAAGCATTACACAGATGTCTGGAGAAGCCGGTGAACAGGTGACACCAGATACTGTCTTGTGGATGAGGTCTACTGTTTACAGAACTACTAGTTATGAATATTTTTCTATAGTCTGATAAATCCCATCTTTAGAGTAGATGATTATATAGTGATGTCGGAGTATGGAGGAAATTCCTTTTCAAAATAAAAAATTTCAAAAAAACTTTGTGTATACATCGACACGCAGTTGGAAAAGGAATATTCCTGCAAAATCTCATAGAATTTTATCAACGCGTTCGGCCGTAAATGCGTTACATACAGACAGACTTGTGAAAATCCGAGTTAAAACGTAGACCTCACTGCGTTCGGTCAATTATCCAGCGAACCATACGCCGTTTCAAAGTCACGGAGGAAAAGCTACGGGACGCCTACTGTACTATTAATTAATTATTATTAAATGAAAATCCAAAGTTAAATGTATTATTTATTGATAGGTGGGACTCACTTGAGCAGTCCGCTGGCGAAGGCTCAGAAAGGCCTGGTGCACTTGAATTTGTCGCACTGTGGCCTCACATCGAAGGGAGTCAACCAGTTAGCGCATGCGCTGTCACTCAACAAGCCAATGCCCAACACGCTCACCTACCTCAATCTCAGCGGAAACAATCTGAAAGAGGACGTCAATGTAAGTATTTGTCTATTTGCCAGATTACCTCCAAATTGACAGCATTTCATCTATCCTGAAGGGAATCACACTAGAATCCTATAGTGAGGTCCACGTTATAATGGCAGTGTTTGATTAGCAATGGTATTTGCTATCCATGTCTATCATTCAACAAAGCAGATAGCGCTATCTCTTTCCCGCTTTGCTCTGTTGCCAGATCGGTTTCTAACAATGTAGACTTATAATTATCCAAATATTCAATCTTGATTATGAAAATTCATGATGAAATCATTGAAAAGTATGATTTCTTGCTTGATAAAATGCAATTGATTATTTTAAACCAGAAATAACAGATAATATTATACCAATAAACCGGTATCAGTTACACTCCATACAAGACAAAGGATCGGCAACGTTGTTCTCCTATCTATCTCCACTGCTATTATAACGTGGACCTCACTATAGTTTAGTTTATTGTTTGCCACAGTCTATTTACTGCGGAATCGTCAAATACCTTTCAAATCTCACCTACTTCTCTGTGGGTTGATTGGAAGAGGGTGCTCTTATTGCCTCAACTTCGCCCACATTCAAATCAAATCAAAGTTTATTCATCAAAACAATTACAATACAAATTTAGATAATATAACATTCAATACAAATAAAACAAAGAAGCTTTATGCATTGAATTACTTGTAGGGCCGGTTTCCGAGCTCGGGATTTGGCTAAGTTCTAGACTTTGAACAGCTGGAGTCAGAAAATTAGCTCTCCAAAACGGGCCGTAGTCGTAGTCACGTTTGAATTAAATTTCAAAAAACTAGAGAATTGAACACAAAATAAAATAAAGTGTAAAGTTGCAGCTATTTCGAATTATTTAGGAATGTTTTATTTCGTCAAGGATAATCGTTCCGAATTATAGAAATGAGAAAATAAAGATTGTTATAAAAACTGCGACTACGCCCACTACCTCCGTAAACAAAGCTATAGTGCATTCTGGTGACGTCAGCACAGGTAGGGCTCCTACACCAATAAAATCACTAGCTGATATAGATCAGCTGAAATCAACGAATTTTTATTGGTGTAAGAGCCTCTGTGCTGACGTCACCAGAATGCACTATAGCTTTGTTTACGGAGGTAGTGCTACGCCCCATTTCGGAAAGCCAATTTTCTGACTCCAGCTGTTTAAAGTCTAGAACTTAGCCAAATCCCGAGCTCGGAAAGCGGCCCGTAATGTTTCAAAGTGTAAAACTAAAGGCAATTATCAATCTACTTTTCACTAAATTTCAATGTTATAGAACCCGAATCCTCAAAAATGAGTAAAATAGTTGAGAAGATAGAAAGGGTATAATTCCCTGGCTTATAGATGGGTAATGTGAAGACGGAATGTTACTAGCAGTCAGTGCTCATCATTACTTCATTTTCAATCAATTTTAATTTAGACAGAATATGTTTGGTAGATGAAAATTGATGAAAAGTGACTTAATGGGAATGGTTTCATGTCTTGGAATCCTGAGTGGCTAAAGTCTGAAGTATCATATGAAATATTTTACAGTATTAATTAATGTTTGAAAATTATGGATATTTGAGAAAGATTTGTAAGCTTTGTGCATGTATAAATTATGTGCGTGTATGTATGAGAAATAATTATATTTTCTGTTATTATCAACGTAGGCCTATATTTGCTATCTCTAATCAATAAAATGTACAATCATACAGTACAATGTACTATTTATTTATACATTATTATTATTATGTTTGTTTGTTTCTGTACATAATGTGAACCACATTGGATGGTCACAGATAGACAAGTCATTAAAAATGAAAGAAAAAGCATGCACTCAAGGCAAGAGCAGGCATCAAGTAAAATACCGCTCCAAAGCAGCACTTTCACAACTGAAAAACTCATTCAGCGCATAAAACGGGTGATCCTCAAGGGACAGCCTCAACTTTCTCCTCAGGCTTGCCAGTGGCAGAGTCCCCGCTGTAATGGGTAGCTTGTTGATGATCTTTCCCACCATGTAAGCCGAACTAACCTGCGTTCTCCCAAGCCTGCAATACGGGAGGTCGAGCCTATTCCTATTACGGGTATTATGCCCATGGACATCATTTATCATTGATACATGCAATGTCATTCTCAACTATGATTGTACAATATATATTGTATACATTATATATGTTTTGAAGATGATGAATCTCTAATGTTGTTCTTATTTCTTTGCAGAGCTTATGTAATTTCCTAGCTCAGCCAAACATGTTGACGCATTTGGATATTTCAGGGACTGAATGTACTTTAGAATCTGTAAGTACTCATCACCAGTTTAACTATCACACACGAAATCGTTTATTTATAAGAATTCTGGCAATTTACAATAAATTTGATCAAAAAACTTGTTAATAATGTGAGAAGCTACTCCCATTTCCAAATAGAACATTTTAAACTGTAAATGAAGCATGCTGCTCACAGGGATATTAGTAGCGGCTACTAGCTGCTATGGGAACGCGGATTTGGAAATGTCTGGAACTCAGATTGAATGGAATTTCTAATTCCGTGTTCCCCCACGTGCTAGTGGGCGCCTAGTTGACACTACTATTGTACCTGTGTGCAGGAAACTTTGGAATTTTCAATTAAGCTCTACATTTATTGTTTCCTCAATCTCGTATTTAAAGTTGATGGTGATTCGAACATTATTACTTTGAAATTATACTTCCATCATAATAGTAGTTTATACAACAGTTTTATAATAAGGGTCTTTAAAGCACGAGTTAAATGTAGAGTTAACGCGTGTCTTAAACATCTCACGAGTGCTTTAAAGACCTTATAAAACTATTGTAAACACTATTAATTTAATGTACGATCACTAAAGCAAAGTATCCCATTGCTTACTTGTTGTAAGGTTAGAAATCAACCAACTAGCCTATATAGTAAAAAGATTGAAATAACAATAGGTGGAAAGCTACTCAGAGAGAGTGAGCAATAAACTTGCATAACTGAAAACAAAACAAACTAAAAACTTGACAAACTGAAAACATAACTTACTGAAATCATGATAAACTGGTAACTTGATGAACTGAAAACTTGATAAACTGAAAACTTGACCAACTGTAAACATGACATACTGAAAACTTGATAAATTGAAAATTTGACAAACTGAAAACTTGATAGAATGAGAACTGAACAAACTGAAATCTTAACGATTTGATAACTTGACTTACTGAAAACTTCATAAACTTAAAACTTGACATACTGGAAACTTGACTTACTAAAAACTTTACCAATTAAAATCTTGTCAAACTGAATACTTGACTTTGTGAAAACTTGACAAACTGAACCCGGATGCCAGCATCAGAAACCGTGTTTTAATGTTAAAGTCGTTGCATAATGTTCACATTATAGTATAGTTTTGAGAACCCATTGTGAAAAGACCCCTTTTATGGAATTGATTGTGATTGTGATGCTGTAATGTTTACATTATAACACGGTCGTAGATAAAATATATTATTGTTCAAGTTTGTGTGCTTCAATAGATTATTATCCAAGCTGTTGGTGCAATTTGAAAAAGTAATGCAGTTCAAGTCAGTAACTAAAAATATTCTAATTCTAAAGGTGTGTGTACAGACTTATGCTCTACGAACACGCGCATTTCTTTTTCCATCAGGTTATTATATCTGTATTTGTAAACGAATGGTAAAATACAGATATAATAAGCATAGAATTTTATTGATTCCATTTTCCATCGCCACAACACCAGAATTAGAAATCTAAATTTTCATCTTGTTCCTAGAATTAACAGCTGTTGGTCAGAGATCTGTACAATATTTAGGTCCTAGAATTTACAATAAAATCCCGCAGATCGCAAAGGACGAAATAAATATAAATAGATTTAAAAGAACAGTATGAAACTGGTTATGTGATACTGGAACCTACCAGTCCGAGGAGCTCATTGTAAATAGGATATAGGATATACTGCTGTCATCTTTTTATAATATAATTATAAGTATTATATTCTACCTTTAATAACTAACTAACCTTTATAACTAAAATTACTAGCTAAATTTTTTATACATGTTTCAGAAAAGAAAATAATGATCACCCCGACACATATTATTATAGTGGGGTATCATAATTAGGATTAAGTTTATTATTAGCAGTTTTTCTATGCATATTATTATAATTATGTATATGTTTTGTCAATAAACTCCTCTGGTTGCAATTCATTGGCAATCAAAAAAATGATTAATTATTTTTATTATTATAGTATCAGCTGATGAAAAGTGAAGTGTGCGTGTTCGTGGCGCATGAGTCTGTAGTTACCTTAATATTTCAATGCTCCAATATATTTCTCAAAATTGGAATGATCCTGGACAATGGATAAACAATGAGTAATTAAAATTTCAATAAATTCAATATTATTCTATCTACGCATTTGATAGATGGAAACTCGATGTAATGCTTCATTATAAATTTCAGATATTTGGAGCTCTGCTTCGAGGATGTGCCACAAACCTAGTTCACTTAAATGTATCGAGAAATGCCTTCAGTCTGAAAAAAGGAAAAGAAATCCCACCGTCCTTCAAGCAGTTCTTCACTAGCACGCTCAGCTTGAAATATCTCAACATGGCCTACTGCAAATTACCACTTGAAGCTCTCAAGTAAGTCAAGTATATCTTTCCATCTTTTATCCTTTAAGGGCCGGTTTCCGAGCTCGGGATCTATAAATTCTGGACTTACAGAGTCCAGGACTGAAATAAGCTCTCTGGTCTAAATTGACTTTCTGAGTCACGATTTTATCTTCTAAACTCCGGAGTCTATCAAGTTCTCGACTTATTTGAGTCCAGGACTTTAACGCAGTGAACATGAGGGAAATTCACAATATTTTGCTGTTTTATTGTTGGCATTATAGCAAAACGGAAACAGCTGATTGCAGCGGGACAATTCAAATGAGCATGCTCTCAAAACTATTTTGTAAAAATACGTTTCGATTTCTTTGTAGGCCTATTCAAAGCAAAAACCTTTGAAAGCTGAATGAATAAACATTTCATTTTTACGTTATGCTATTATTGATCATTTATCCTAACCATTGACTTTGGAATAAAAATTTCATTAGGCTATTGAGTTGGAAAACGTATTTGTTTTGAAAAAACTGGAATAATAATTTAATATTGTTATATTATTATTAATATGTTGAATATGACATTGATTAATAAAATTCAGATTGGAGAATAAATTTCAAGGCAATCCTTGTACTATTTTTCTTGAACATTTTTAGGTTATGTCACAGGAAAATGAGGTTAGTAAACATATGAGGTTAGTAGAATGAGGTTAGTTTTTTACGCATGATTCTGATACAATTTTATTCCAAAATGAACTTGCAAACTAGAAATTATTAATTTAGATGGACTAATCCAAATAATTTAGGTATTCCATGACATCTATTTGGCTTTTTATCTACTCAGAAACAATAACTGAATTGTGTTTGCTTAGGTTAAGTCTAGAACTTGAATTTAAACCCTACCCCAGTCGAGGGTTTAAAATCACGCTGTTTTAAGTCCTGGACTTAACGATTTTTGATAAATCCTTGACTCGGAAAGAGGCGAGAATCTAATTCAAGTCCTGGACTTATAAGCCCTTCACTCAGAAAACGGAATTATAAACTCCAGGGTCTAACGTGATCTCTAAACTCCAGAGTCTATTCAAGTCCTCGACTACGATAACGCTCTGACTCCGAGAGCCAATTTTCTGACTCCAGAATTTAAAGCCAGTTAAAGTCTAGAACTTAGCTAAATCCCGAGCTCGGAAACCGGACCTAAAAGTTTAAAGCTCTTTTATAGCTCCTGATTTTCTTAATTCTGAATTACATCTAGTTTATAAATTCGGACAATTAATATAATATTCATTTCATTGCAGTCGATTCAATGGTATTTCTCTTATTGTGATCTGTATATCTCTCAACGTTATAAGTTCAATCAACTGAAAGCTAGGGAATTTTCGTTGTAACCTACTGTTGTTTTCATGGACATAAAGTCGTTTTTGTCCGACTCTTTCTTTCTAATTTTTAAAGTGAATTTCCAATTAGCGACCATTATTTGTATCTGTAGAGTTTTAGGGGGGTGGGGGTAATGAAGGAGACGAGAGGAAGTACGAAGATAGGTTGAGGACCTGAGGGATAACAATGAAAAATGAGTAAAAGCAAATTAAATACCTCGAATAGTCCGTGTCAATTAAAAACAATTGAATAAATTGCCACATATACAGGATTGAAAAACACTCAATGGATTCGCTGATTTCTTTTCATCAGTTTATAGAGATGCTGATTATGTAGGCATTGAAATTGATGATACAGCTACTGATAATTTGGATTACCCCTCGGGGGTCTTGAAGATGTACTAAATGCAATAAATAAAGTGAGTTCATCGGGATCTGGGGGCCCTGATGGGGTACCAGCATTCATTATGAGTGGCTGCTCTAACATACTTGCTGAACCTTTGAAATTCCTTTTTAACCTCTCCCTTGAATCTAATATTTTCCCTGATAAGTGGAAGGTATCTAGAATTGCTCCAATCTTCAAGTCTGGTAATAGAAATCTTGTCAATAATTATTGTCCTATTTGTATATTGAACTGTTTTGCCAAAGTATTTGAAATAATTCTCTACAATTACATATTTAGTCATGTTCGGAATAGAATAAGTGACTTTCAGCATGGATTTGTTCAAGGTAGATCAACCACCACCAACTTGGTTGAATTTACTCAGAGAGTCTCGTCGATTTTAGATGTTGGTGGTAGGGTTGATGTCGTTTACACTGACCTGTCAAAGGCATTCGACTCCGTGAATCATTCCATATAGTTGAAACAACTATCCCTATTGGGTTTTAGCATGTCCCTACTCTCCCTTTTCGAGACTTACCTTGTTGGGAGAAGGCAATATGTACAGATGCTGAATTACCGGTCACACTGTTCTGTGAATACTTCTGGGGTTCCTCAGGGGTCGAACTTGGGACCATTGCTTTTTCTGTTATTCATTAATGATTTGCCTAATGTCATAAATCACTCTAATGTTCTATTGTATGCCGAAGATGTGAAGCTTTTCAGAAGAATAAGTGATATAGTTGATTGTGAGCTCTTGCAGAGTGATGTAGATGGTCGGTGTGGGTGGTGCGTGGATAATGGATTGGATGTGAATGTGGGAAAATGCAGTGTCATGAGGATTACGCTCCGTATCATATTAATGGTATAATTAAAGAAGTAGATAATTTCAAGGACTTAGGAGTTAATATGATACGCTCCGTATCATATTAATGGTATAATTAAAGAAGTAGATAATTTCAAGGACTTAGGAGTTGTTTTCGATCACAAGCTCAATTTCTCTCTGCATGTTGAAAGGGTTGTGAATAAGGCATATCAGCAGCTTGGTTTCATCATCAGAACATGCTCACATTTCAACAGCATAGGGATTCTGTGCTATCTGTTCAGGACACTTATTCGTAGCGTTCTGGAGTATGGTTGTGTGGTTTGGAACTCATACCAGAATTCACTGATACATCCTTTGGAGTGTGTTCAAAACAGATTCCTTAGATATTTATATTTTAAAAAGTTCAACGATACATGCCCCTTCGACTTTCCCACATCACAACTCAGAATGATGTTCGGTGTGGAATCATTAAAATAGAGACGTGATTTTAGTATGCTTTTGTTCGTTTTTAATGTATTCAATGGCAGAATCAGCTCAATGTTTCTGCTTTCCCAGTTAAATGTGTACATTTCTGCAGTGCCTCGCCGTTCCAGTTTTAAATTATTTATACCTTATTGCAATACTTTAAATCATCAGAACTCTCCCATGTATAGATCATTCATTTTCATTCATTCGTTCATCATTCATTTTCAATTGCTTCTCGGATCATCTCGACTTGTCATTCGCTTACAGTCGCTTCCGTAGGGATTGTAGGCGACTTCTGCAAGTGTGACTGTCGAGTGTTTTAATGTGTCTCTTGTCTGTTGAGTTGATGTTGTATGTTTGTTGAATCCACTTTTGCACTAGTCCTCGAGGGTATGATTAGTACTGATTCTGTTTTTTTTTTTTTTTTATATGTTCATTTCTTTTTTTATTATTTTTCCTCTTCTTTCATTGTAATTTTTCAATAATCTTTTTTTTCTGTACTCTTACTATGTATAATGAACTATTGTAATTGTGTTGTTATGGAAGAAATTTTTGGGAGAAATCCTGTATGCTTCCATGTTTTTTCATAAATAAATAAATGTGAAGTAATGATTCAGAATAATGCCGCACTCAACAGTCGCAACTTATTCGAGAAGAAACTTTCAAACATGATAATAATTAGAAAGAAAGCAAAGTTAGGTTTCAATTATAAATCAAATGAAATAAAACACACATATATCGTCAAATTATACAGTTTTATTATTTCATTATGGAACGGTTCTACAACATCGACAGAGACTCAGTCGAATTTTTAGAAATCGAAATGTTTAATGTAACAGTGCATTAATATTCAACCTCTGAAGATTAACCTAAACATTTTACAAATAATTAATCATAGAATTATCAATTATTTATTCATTTCAATTTATTTTTACAAAGTTAATATACCAATACAAATGAGTTGCATACTTAACCAATTACTATATCACCAAAGCAGAAACGATCAAATATGATATTAAAAAATAATTATTATCGATATTATTGTTAGTATTATCTTAGATGTAATCAATTACTATATCACCAAATCAGAAACGATCAAATATGATATTAAAATATAATTATTATCAATATTATTGTTAGTATTATCTTAGTTCTAGATACTTCTTTGTTTTGAATGCGACAGTGTGTCACCTCTATACTGTGCATAAGATCAGTCTGTTTATTCGAGTTCTGTTTTCTTGATATTTTTTAGGAATTTACTGTTGGGATTGGCTTGCAACGAGTCGACAACGGACATCTCGCTAGACATGTCCTGCAATAATCTGGGATCCCAAGGGGCGCATGTCTTGGAGTCCTGCATTCACGGAGTGCGTAGCATAGGAACTCTCGATATAACTGAGAACAGTAAGTCATTTTTATACATCACAGATTAATTGAAGAATTTTTTGCATACGATCTCGTATAGGCTAGACCTCAGGGGTTTTCCATGCATTCATTTTTTAGGGAAAACACCATTTTGTACCCAATGGTTATGGCATTTCAATTTTCGATTTCAATTTCATTTATTGCCAATTAGAATATTCAAGACATATTACAAACTCTTCATAATATGACATATCATTGAATATACTAGTAGTTCTGTGAACAGTAGACCTCACGCAGTGTTCTCATCCACAAGTACCTGATTGAAACTATAGACCTTATGGAAATACAGCAATAGACTGGCTTCTCCTCACATCTGTGTAATCACTTGTCAGCTGATTTATGATGAATAATTATTCTATAGTCTGATTTTTACTCTAATATCGGTTTATGAAGGAGGCTTCTTTTTCCTTTTATTTTATCCTTGAAATGCAAAATTTCCTAAAACCTTGTATATACGTCGACGCGCAATTAAAAAAGGAACATACCTGTCAAATTTCATGAAAATCTATTACCGCGTTTCACCGTAAATGCGCAACATATTTAAACTTTTAAACATTCAAACATTTGAACATTTTAGAGAAATGCCAAACAGTCGACTTGAATCTTAGACCTCACTTCGCTCGGTCAATAAATTACTCATACATGTACTTAAATTAAAAAAATAAAATCTAGCCATCCTAGCAAAAAGAGAATCTTTGCCCGCTGGTGAGAGTTGCAAAACAGTAGAAGAAAAAGAAAAACGTAATATTTCGAAATAATGCAGAAAATTTAGGTTAAAGACTAATAATTACAGTAGAAACTTTAGAACAGCAGAATCATGAAAAATCAACAAATATTGTGCAGAGAAAAGACTATAGAATGAAATCCTATTTATATCTATAGAATGAGATATAGGTATCTTCCTCTCTTTTTTTCTCTTCTCCAACACACCCAACCACAAAGCCCATGATTTTTTATATTTGTAACATTTTATTGTGTTTTATTTGTTTCGTAATTCTTTGTAATTTTTTTTTGTCTTGTTTTGTGTGTTTTTAATAAATTGAAATTGAATTGAAAATAAAAGAATTAAAATTAAATTGCTATATTTAAGGTAAAGAAATATTCCCTCTTAATCCACTCATTGACTCATTTGATATTGTAACATGAAAAGTGACTTTCTGTTGTAGAATATTTTTTGGGTGGGAAAAAAATCTTTTCAGTTTAGTTTTATTACATGGTTCTGGCCGTGATACCACAAGTTTACGTCATACCTCCAAGTGAGCACCTGCGTTTAGGATATCCCGTGAGGTGTGACACGCGAACTACTACCCAACGGCACTGCCAAGTTGATAGGCGAGAATCATGTTAAAGTTTAGCCTGTATTGAATGTAACCACCACTATACAGCTCCGGCGATACGTGGGCTGGGCGAGCCCGGACGTATCCTCTAACTCAAAATTAATAAAAACAATATAAAACTTGTAGTACTTGTAACTTTATATTGTTTTTATTAATTTGAATAAAGTAGCCCATGTAAGTGAAGTGATTTTATCCTCTAACTCGTCTACAGACCAGGAAAAATAGTCGTGGCTCCCAATTGTATAAATTTACGTCTCCATGGCGGGCGCTTGCACGTTCATCACACAGGCGCCCAAATGGGGGCGCGAGCGTTCCGGAAAGAAGGACCAGTGAGAGGACTCTTCGACATGCTATGATGCTACTTCCAGAGACGGAGAATATAATAGAATTAATATATTCCATATAATAGAATTTGGGTATTTTAATACCATTCTTTTCAGTTCCAAAAAAAACTTCTAAAATTAATGAATTGGAATCTTCCCACAAACGAAAATAAATTATTTAGACATAAATCCTCAAATAAATACGGCTATAATAGATAACATTATTGTGCTCTTCGTTTTAAATCATCTTAACTATTGTATAAATGCCATACTATTTAATAATTTGAAAATCGCCAGGGTTAAACTGAATTACAGTGAGGTCCACGTTATAATGGCAGTGTTTGATTAGCAATGGTATTGCTATCTTTGTCTATCATTCAACAAAGCGGATATCATTATCTCTTTCTTGCTTTGCTCTGTTGCCAGATCGTCTTTTAACAATGTCGAATTAATAATTAATTAACAAAATATTTCATCTCAATTATGAAAATTCATTATAATATTATTGAAAAATATAATTTCTTCCTTAATAAAATATAATCGATCATTTTAAACGAGAATGAACACTTAATATTACATCAATAAACCTGTATCAGCTGCCGTCTATAGAAGACATTGACAAGACAGTGGCAACGTTGTTCTATCTTTCTTCACTGCCATAGGAGTGGCCGTAGTCGAGTGGATCAGATGATGGCTTTATGATTCAGAGGCCCGGGTTCAAATCCCGGCTCGGGCAAGATAATTATCTCGGGCCACTCCCGTGTTTCGGATGGACACGTTAAGCCGTCGGTCCCGACTGCCTAAAAAGCAGTCGTTAGGTCATGTCAGAGGCCCTGAAATTGATCAGTTGCAATCTGAAAACTCTGACACCAGACCTGAGCCAGCCAGGTCACTCGATATTATTATTATTATTATTATCTACTGCCATTATAACGTGGACCTCGCTATAGTTTCATAGAAGCTGTGCAATAATCTTCTATGCGGAAACTAATTTTAAACTGTCAGCATCTCTTATAGATATGATAATCAATGCCTCACAGTCAACTAATGTATACAGTTCAAGAATATCACTATAGTATTTATGTACTTTTAATCTTGAATAATTAATTATTTATTAATCGTAATTCCAAATTAAATTCTATTAACCACCATGAAGACTTCTGCTACTACAAATACGAACAGGAAAGAAGTCTTTGTGATAGTTGACAGTATTTAGTTTGCATTTGAACAAATGTAATTTCTCATTTATTTCCATGTGTAGACTTGAAATCTTGTTTCTTGACTTTTTCACTGATAGTTGATAAGTTGATGAATGAATTTTTCAGACATGGATGTAGATTTGGCAGCAGTAGTGACTGCTGTTAGTAAAAATAAGTCGATAAAGCACCTGCATATGGGTCGGAATCTGGCCGGAATGAAAGCAAAGCATATATCTTCGGTCATGGATTCAGTAGTGCAGATGATTCAGGTAATAAATCACTTTGAATTGTCTTAATTTTAATACCCTAATCTTCTAAATATCTTCGCAAAATAATTGTTAGATCCATAAATAACTCAACAATAGAATTTCTCATTCCTTTACAGTCCGGGTTCTGTAGTTTTGCCTATCGCAGAGAACCACTAGACCACAATACTACCCGTTTAAAAACATAGAACATTTTTGAAAATGTATCTTTCCATAACCAACAGATGCTCTCTTGTATCTTCTCAAAAGCGCCGTGTTGCATCCGAAAAGATACACAAGGAGCTTTAATGTATCTTTCCATAAGCAACAGATGTTCTTTTGTATCTTCTCAAAAGCAACTTGTTGCATCCGAAAAGATACACAAGGAGCTTTAATGTATCTTTCCATAATCAACAGATGCTCTATCTTCTGAGAAGCAACGTGTTGCATTCGAAAAATAAACAAGTAGCTTTTTGGAGCTATGTCCTTTTACCACAGCCTATCAGGTGACATTCGTTCAACATGTTTGAAAATGTATCTTTCCATAAGCAACAGATGCTCTTTTGTATCTTCTCAAAAGCAACGTGTTGCATCCGAAAAGATACACAAGGAGTTTTTCTGGAGTTACGTCCTTTTAGCACAACACAGCCTATCAGCTGAAATTTTTTCATTGTTGGTGGTGCTTTGCAACTCTCTCATTCATGAAGGATCTCTATGTGTAGGGAGCTTCCTCCAAGACGTCCCTTTAGGGAGATTCCTCCATCTAGGAATCTAGGGTCTTTGAAGCCTGATGTTTTTTGCAAAGCCGTGAATATTACCCCGCGAACCATACCTTGCCTATATGCCGTTTCAAAGTTACGGATGCAAAGCTACGGGATGCGTACTGTAAATCTGTATACTGTGAGGTGAGGTTGCATGCGAACTTTATATTGGACTAGCAGGTAACCCATGCTCCGCAAGGGTCCATTTTAAAACTTGATGTAATGAAATCTTGAAGAAATGAAAATATACCTATAACCATTTCTTGAGAATCCCTAGCAAATTAGAAGTTAATTAAGAATCTCTATGCTTAAAAAAGTTAATCAGTCCAGTAGTTCAGACGTGATGATGCGTCAAACATAATGGCCCATATGAATAAAACCAGAGCAAATGCTCATGAGCAAGAGCATGGAGCATAAGGCTCATGAGCAAAAGGTAGAAGCAAAAGCATTTGCTCATTTTTATATGAATAAGCTTTACCTTATACTCTTACCTTATGCTTCTGAACTCTGGAGCAAATGCTCACGTATTATAGAGATTTTTCATCAGCTGATTCGCTTTTGTAACCTTAATTTGTTTTTATAGCTCACGGAAGCGCTAAATATGCAAGTAGGGTGCACGGCTTGTTTTCGTCGTCTGCTCTGTTTTCTATATTTATGAATAGAGTTTTAGGTTAGTTGAGTTTAGAATTTTGAAATAATAGCGTGAGAAAATGTCATCTCTATAATAATCTTCAGCATATTCTTATAATATCAATAACCTTCTTATAATCGTCTACACTCTTCTTAAGTGCCTATTTCCTATTTTGTGATGGCTATCTTTATAACAGGTAAAGCTATCTTTTGTATTTATTCTTTTGTAGGGATAATGGTGATATATATCATGGTTGAATCTAAAAAGAGTTTTATATTTCTCAACTATTGGTTGTGATCGTATCTGGTATAGTTTCCTCTTCCTCATACGAATTAGTTGAGCCATTTTACTATGAGCAAAAGGTGATAAGCTGCTCTAGACTAGACTCACCTTTTTTGAAGCATTTGCTTCAAATGTTGAGCAAATGCTCTAGTTTAATCATACAATTTTGAGCAAAAGCTTTTACTTTTGAGCAAATGCTCAAACTATTTTTTTGATGAGCATGAGCAAAAGGATTTGCTCACGTTTATTCATAGAAAATGAAGCAAATGCTCCATATTTTAGAAGTATAAGCAAATGCTCAACTTTATTCATATGGCCCAATGTTCCTATCCCGTATAAGCCAGTTGTTTCCTTTATTATAGTGTAGATGATGGATAGATGGATGATTTATCATTATCTTAGAATGAGAATAACTTTTGAACGGTTTGAGATATCGATTTGCGGTTTCCACCATCCATTTCCTCTTGAAATTCTGTATCGAAAGCATAATATAAGACCATCATAAGCATCATAAGACCACTTTCCAAATTAAAAGAAAATCAAGTTGAATTCAAAATAGCGGCTCCAGGATGGCGGACCAAAATTTAGATGCGACAGAAAATCAGTTATTTTTATTGGATTCCCAATCATACCTATCATCTAATTCCCCGTTTAAAAGAAATGTTTAGCTCTTTCTATACAACAACTGGAAGCATGACAAATTTGAGACTTGACAATCTGAAAACTTGATGTAATAAAATCTTGAAGAATTGAAAATAGGCCTAAAACCATCATTGTTTAATTGAGAATATATGTTTCAAGTTAATCAATCCTGTAGTTCAGACGTGATGATGCTTCAAAAAAAATTTTCCTATCCCGTACGTGTATAAGCCAGTTCTTTCCTTTATTATAGTATAGATAAGTTGAAGCGTTTATGTAATTATTATAGTATAATCTACTCATGAAAATCGTGTTATTTAGATGACTGCTTTTCTGTTATTCAGGAAGAAGACTGTGTACTTCAGACTCTAGCCATTCCAGACTCCAGACTCAAATCCGATCTTCATAATCTCATTAATGCCTTGGGTGGAAACCAGTGCCTTCAGAGCATAGATATCAGGTAGGAAACTGGAATCATTTCAAATTGCACCTGTACTTTCTTCTTGGGTTGAAACTTGAAGATTTAATTAATTTTCGATTTTAAAAAAGTTACAGTTTCAACTTGAAAAGTGAGCTTTTATTATAATATTCTATTGCAATTTTATTCGATTTTCAAAAACAATGTTCCTAATTCTGACGGTGTTTTATTGGTGAAGACACAAAACTATGGTGAGGTCCACGTTATAATGACAGTGAAGAAAGATACGAGAACAACGTTGCCTCTGTCCTCAACAATCCTCTGTCTTGTCAATGCCTTCTATAGACGGTAGCTGAAACAGGATTATTGGTGTAATATTAACTGTTCATTCTCCTTTAAATGATATTCAATAATTTCATAATGGATTTTCATAATTAGGATGAAATATTTTGTTAATTAAATAGTTATTCTACATTGTTGAAAGACGATCTGGAAACAGAGCAAGCGAAAAAGAGATAGCGCTATCCGCTTTGTTGAATGATATACAAGGATAGCAATACCATTGCTAATCGAACACTGCCATTATAACGTGGACCTCAATATAGAGTTTTACATCGCCACACAACCATTGATCTCCATGTTTTGAAAACTTTGTGAACTATACCGTGTTGTGAATGAAGTTGGCAATGATCTCACTGCCAAAGAGATCATAGACCGTTTGATGTAGAATAGAATGTCGATGGTTATTGAGGTTATGTGGGCATATTATGTTTGTAATAGTAGAGTCTCGTCAAGTTCAAGTCAATAAAGTCCGATTACGTTTGTCAATAATAGCATAGAGAAACAATAGCGTAAGTAGATATCCCATGGTATAGAGAGTTTATGTCACAACTTTTACTGTTATCTCAAGTCGATTATTGTCAATTTTTACTGTTTTGTTGGGGTGAGAGTGTATGAACGGCACAATTTGAGAGACTACCAGCGTCACACAGCTGCATGGTAACAGTAAAAGTTGCGACATAAACGCCCTATACCATGGGATATCTACGATGTTTCTCTTTGATAATAGTCAATTGTGCGTCTTATTATTAATATCAAACCAACCAAACTTACCGTTGTATGGTATGGTGATCTAAACATTTCATATTTTCATTTTAAAATGCCGTTTTTATCCAATGAAGTTCAAAAATAAATGAATTATCTCCACTATTTCTCTCTCAATGTTTTCAGTTAACTAAGTTGCAAGCTATAAAACTGTTTGAACTAATGTAGTTGTACTTTTGGGTAGATCTAATTTTTTGTATGAATGATATATTATTTGCTCAAAATTGTTATTACATTTTATTTTATGAAATAATCGGCCTAAGAATTCCTCATTTCCATCAATGAACTTCAACTATTTTTTCATAGATTTCTATAATATCCTGAAAAGTGCGTTCACTAGTGATTTGCATAATTATTTATATGCGTCACATCTTCTCAATTTCACAAACATTTTTTCATTGTACTCTTTGTTGTTGCAGTGGTAATTTCATGGGTGACAATGGCGCACGGCTGCTTGCCAAAGCACTTCAAATCAATTCAAGGATACGAAGCATTCTCTATGATCGCAATAATATCACACTTCAAGGCTACAATGATTTGGCCTACGCTCTAGAAAGGTGAGTAGAATCTCATAATTTGTATTTCAACAAAACACCATGACACTGTTTTCAATGTGATGCCATCTCTTTGAGTTTTTCAGTTCTACTTTGCTCTTATCAGCAAAGTATGCTGTTGATTTATGATGGAATTTCCTCTTCTACTTTTTATTTATTATAAAAAATACATAATTGTACAATAAGATGAGTATACGATACAAATAGGTATTGTTACAACAGTAGATTAATTACAACAATATTTTTAATTAGTGAATGGAACAAAACCTACTTTTTGGACTAGTGTATGAATCAAAATTTGGGGAAGGAACAGTTTTGGGCTGTGACTGTTGGTCCTTCCCCAATCATTTTATTGATTAAACTTAAATGAGATTTGGTTGCATTGAGATTCTATACTAGATTTTTTTGTTAGTTTGGTAAGACATCCTTAGCAAGGATTCCCATCTTTAAAGAATGTGATCTTCTTATCAACTTTTTAACAAAACACAACATTGAATTGCCTAGTCCACTTTTTACTTGTGTATACTCTCTTATACATTATTAATGATTTTATTTTTTATCTTGCAGTAACTATACTGTCCGTTACATGCCGTTTCCCATCTACGATGCTCTGCCTTGTATGAAGGTTTCAGCTGAAAAGACAAATGAAGTTATGAAAAAAATCCAGGAAATTCTTCACAGAAATGTGTCTCCTAAGAAGTACAGCAGTAATGGGCAAGCTTTCAGGTTACAACAGGTCAGTTTACATTTTAAAATATTCAATTACAGTTAAAAAAAAAATGTTATTGAGTAATGGATACATTTTCAACTACATACTTTCAACAGTTCAGCTTCTTTCTATTTTTCACAGGTAATGAATTTTTTATTTAATAATAATTATATCATTTGAGATTTTTTAGAATCTTCGTGTTCATGTACAGTTAATCCTATTAATCCTCAGTTGCTCATATTAAATAAAACTCTTTGGCCCGGTTGCACAAAAGTGGATTAAATTTCAACCGTGATTAATTTCACGAGAACCAATTAGAGAAGGCCTTTTTGATAAGACGGTTTTTCTGATTGGCTCTCGTGGAAAATTCACGATGAAAATTTAACCGGCTTTTGGGTAACCCACACTTTGAATCTGTTTTAAATTCTCGTGATTAACAATATTCAAACATCTTTTTCAGCAAAACTATTATATATAAAACGAATACTATGTGATTCAACGTGATTCTTTATTCTTACAACAATTTTATCATTAAAATGATAGAGAGAGGAAAAATAGGTTAGGCTATTCCTCTCCCAAATTTAGATAAGTTTACACATAGTCCGAAATAGGTTATGTCTTGTAGTTGTTCACTCCACAAAATTTTCAGTCCAAAGATTTTCATAAAGAATTTTCACGAAGAAGATTTTTAAATTTAGAATGTTTTAGAACTAAATATAGAAGTGAACAACAACAAGACTTAACTTATTTCGGACTATGTGTAGGCCTAACCTTATCTAAATTCTAGAGTAATAGCACAAGGTTACCTTATCTTTTCTCTCTCTATCATTTTGATGATGTACGTATCGTATGAATCAATAAAGAATATAGTCGAAGAAATATAACACATTAATATATGTGATTGGAGTATAGCTTTCCAAGATAATTATAATTCCTTGATTATGGACGAAAAAAAATTCAATAAATGTTGTAATGAAGCTTTCGGGCTTGAGAATATTTCCATATTCTAAGTTCTTTTCAGGAGATCATATTCTTTTCAAAGTTTAACCTCTGTAATTATCACTATTGGACAATTATTTATTTATTCAACTTCCAACGGTACACACTATTTTCACAAATAAATATAACTTTGGAACATTTTTTTATAGTATTATAATTTAATTGTCTTTTATTTGCTAGCTTATTGATGTTTATAGGGCTTCCTGTTGAGCTCTACTCAGCAGATGGTTGATCGGCTCGTTTTGCAAACTCAGGACACAATCAAAACTTTGGCACAAGAATCGACGGATAAGAACAACGACATCAATCATGCGACAAACTTGATTCAAGATGCTGACAATGCTAAACAGGTGAGATATTATTTCCCTCATCTGTTCTTAATGAAACTTGAGTTTCATTAAGTTTAAATCAATTTCCCTCATCAACTAGGTTACTCTTAGGCTCAGCTCACACTACATCGACTCAAATCGTACGACTCCAGTCGAGGATACTCCAGTCTCTTGACCTTCCTTGCTCTTTCCTAATAATGTCCTAGTAATGACTTTCTTGCTCATATACCTAATAATTGACTGCATGTCGTTGTATAAAACAGTGAATTTTTATTGTCTTCTACCATCAACTTTTTTTGAAATTTTTTAATGAGTTTTAATTATAAGTTTTTTTTTTTAATTTTTCAGCTGCTGCCCAGACTTCATGAGGTTGTACAAAGAAGGGAGGAAGTTGGGAATCCGATCGAAGTGAAATTGAAACATATATCCGAAGACCTTAATGCTGTGATAGTAGATTACTTACAGGTATGTCTTTTTTACAAATTGCTCAACACACATATAGAGCCGGTTTCTGAGCTTGGGATTTAGCTAAGTTCTAGACTTTAAAAAGCTGGATTCAGAAAATTGGCTTTCCGAAACGTGGCGTAGTCGCAGTAAATAGTTGCAGCCAGGACTGCTACCCACGTTTAAATTTAATTTCGAAAATAATAAACTAGAAAATTGAACACAAAATAAAATAAAGAGAAAATAGTGTAAAGTTTCAGCTGTTTTGAATTATTTAGGAATGTTTCACTTCGTCAAGGAAAAACTTTTCCAATATAGAAATGAGAAAATAAAGTTTATCATAAAAACTGCGACTACGCCCCGTTTCGGAAAGCCAATCTGGCTCCAGCTGTTTAAAGTCTAGAACTTAGCTAAATCCCGAGCTTGGAAACCGGCTCATAAATATTTCAAGTATCACAAATTATATAATTTGGTAGATAATTCCTTGCACTAAAAGGAATTCAACCAATTAAAAAATTAAGAATATTTTAGCAAGTAATGACATTGTTAATGACATGTTAAACATCAGATGTTTTGTCGTTTAGAATTTTAACATGGGTATAATTTTTGATGATTTAAGTGAAATTTTTCGTGATTGTAAAGGAAAATTTTTGTTTGGATTTGTATTTTTAAATTAATTAATCTGTTAAATTCAAAATTATTGTAGTACATACATTTTTTGGACTCAAAATAGTATGTGAATTAAGTTATCATTTACATAACCTCTAGACTGTGTATTCCAAATTAAGGTTTAAAGCAGTTTTGGGCGGATGCCTGTTGTTTTTACCTGCATTGTATCTATTGTCTATGAATAAATGATTGATTGATTGATTAATATATTTGTTTTGACAGGAACTAACTGTTTAGAAGTTATATCTTTATTTCACTGAGTTAGTGATAGTGAATTATTTCAATTATTGTATTGTGTTTTTGTCAAAATTAAAAATTATTTGATTTGAACCAGACCAAGAGTTCTATTTAGAAGTTGGTTTAATTGAACCGAAATTAATTGACTTCATCAAATAACTCCTTCTTAGACATTCCCCCAAGATGAATTTATTTTATTTCATTTTACAATCACAATATCAAATTAATGATTGGGAGAGAATCAACAGGATGATCCAAAAACTGGTTCTTCCCTAATTTTGATAAATAGTCCAAATGTGGTATGTAAACACTTTAATGAAAATTTACAGTCCAAATATACATTATACTAAAAATGTTGTATCTGGTTTAATTGAACCGAAATTAATTGACTTCATCAAATAACTCCTTCTTAGACATTTTCTCAAGATGAATTTATTTTATTTCATTTTACAATTACAATATCAAATTAATGATTGGGAGGGAATTAATAGGATGAACCCAAAACTGTTTTCCTAATTTTGATAAATAGTCCAAATGAGGTTATGTAAATACTTTTATAAAAATTTACAGTCCAAATATACATTATACTAAAAATGTTGTATCTGGGTTGATCAGAAAGATGGAACTAATGAAATTATCGCAGTTGAAAATATATTAATAATTTGAAAAATATTTAAAAACTTGATAAATTTGAAGCAAGAAAAAAATAATTTATGAATTATTAATAGTGACTATTTGTGTGTACAGGATACTCTAGAAAGTATGGTGAAATGTGTGGAGGAGCAATGTCCGACAGTGTTTGGGAGTGAGCGTGTGCAGGATGACGTCCGTAAGATGTGTCAACAAAAAAGTCGTTTGGAGCCTGAATTTGTGCGAACATGTATTTTAGAGCAAGCTGGAACAAACATCATGAACAAAGTCAAGTAAGAATCTATCGATGCTGCTATATTCATAAAGTGCTTCTACATTTTTATTTATTCATTTACCACAATGCAAATTACACTAATGTAATAACATTGGTTGATAAAATAATAAGGTAGTCGTCCTTGTGCTATTTCTCTTCCAAGTTTATAGGTGACAAAGTCCAAGATAAGGCTAGAATTTCACGTGTACAATTTTATAATAAAATTTTAGACGAAAATATAAACATGAAAACTATAAACTTTGAATTTAGATGGCTTGAATTAATAAATGTATTAGAAATATTCCTCTCAATTACCACTTGTAACGAATAATATTGAATTATTTAAGAAAATTTGGAACCATTGAAGAAACACAAACTTGTAAACACTGAAGCTCAGCTTTATGTTTGTAATTTATTTATTTATTTATTCGTAGATACAATTGTTATGTATCTTGAGTATCTACAAATCATTTGAATATGATCATTTGTAATTTCAGATTTAAACTCAAGGGAGATGGTTACATTACTCGTTGAACAATCAGTAATATTTTGATCATTCAATTTCAACTGTTATTTACTTTATTATTGAATACTTCAATTTTTACAGTGAGCTGAGGATGGCTTAGGGAAACGGAAAAAATGAAAATTATGTCATTTCCACAGATAAATTTCATAAATCTAGTAAACTTTAAACGAAAGGTCATGCCAAAACTGCCTCCAAAATATAGTTACTCTTGTGAAAACTATGATCGGTCACTATTCTGTATCTGTATCTCAATTACATTATTTCATTTCATTTTTATTTTATTTTTACAAGAAAACACTGGATGGGAAGTTAAGAAGTATGCTCCTTGTACTATTTCTCTCCCAAATTTAGATAATATTTTAGAAGTTCAAAATGAGGTTATGATTCCACCTCTCTGAAATTTAGTCTTTTTTCACTCAAAAACAACAAAAAATAAGAATTTTGAATTTTTACTGTTGTGAAACAGGGTAGAAAACAAAAATATTACAATCAAATAACTATTAATTAAAAATTTTAAATATAAGTTTTTTTTTTATTCTAATATGTCTATTTTGGTTGTAATTTTATGGCTAAAACATTTGAATTTGAGTCATCAACGCACTGTGACGTGATTGAATTACTGCTTAGACAATTAGTGATATTTTATCACTGTTCTTCTACTAATACTATTGAATACCTCTCTTTTTCCAGTGAACTGAGTTTGGCGGTAGCATCTCATGTATCGGATCGGTTAACAGATGAAGTTATTGAATCCCTGTCGAAAAGTCATAAATCGTTGGTAAGTCTCAATAATAAGATAAGATAAGATTCTTTATTTCGCAACCAATTTACAACAACAGTACAGCGCACAAAACTAAAAAAAAAGATAGCAAATAAGAATAATAAAAAACAATACTTAAGAGAACTTTTTAACCGAATAAATATGAAACTTGCTGATAATACTAATTGTATTAATTCTCATTATAGGATGATGGAATGTAATCTAGCACAGCTACACTGTTTTACAAAAATTCACCATAATTAATGCACGAAATAAAATACTGCATGCAAAGACCTTGATAACGAGGTCACGTTTGCATTAAATATAGGTAAAAGGTTACCTTAAATCATTCAAAATTAACATTGCTGTAAAAATAACAAAGTCTGTCTTGAAACAGATTTGACAGAAAAAAATTAAATTATGTGTTAATCAATCATTGATCTATTGTCTAATAAAATGAAAAACTATTATTTATGAGAATAAGATGAGCCTACAATGTCAATGAATTTTTTCCGATGCGCTGTACATTCCATAGTGCTGCGGCTGTGGGAGACTAGTGTTGGAAAGTCTTGGGGACTAGGCAGACTTCGCGCCAGTTTTTTTCGGAGAGTTTTTACAGGCATTTCCGCGAGAGACGTTTTCGTGACGCGTCAGAGTTCAAAATGCAGCGTTCCTCGAGCAACGTAGTGTGACGAGGACAGCAAATTTTGTTGATCAATGAAAATTTTTCATACTCGAATATCCAAGACACATCTTGATATTAGATATCTTGATATTATTGATCAGTGATAATATTTTCTAAAAAGTTTGCGTCCTCGTCACACGTTGCTCGAGGGAGCGCTGCATTTTTGAACACTGACGAGTCACAAAAATGTCTCTCACGGAAATCGTGTAACAACTCTCCGGAAACAACTGGCGGGAAGTCTGCCTAGTTCCCAAGACCCTTCACCACTAGTCTCCATTAGCCGCAGCACCCTGGAATGTACAATTTCTCCGGAAAAAAATAATCGAAATTACTTTCCGGACAGAGAATGAATTTCTTCTAAATCGTATTTCTCAAGTTGCAAATTTGGAGTAAATTCGAAATTCGATTGAGATTGAAAATATACGCGAACTTTGGTATTTTAATACATAATTATTATTTAACTAAAATCCTAAATAAATGCTGTAAATCACCCCGAAGACTTCTGCTACTGCAGACATTAACAACAGGGTTAACAGCTAGATGGAAATTCGATGAGAACTACTATCCAAAAAAGAAAAAAATAGAAAAATAATAATTATTTAATACCATTTGACGATCAACTTATTTTTAGTTCCAAAAGACTTCAAAAAAATGTAGGCTCTAAAATTGATAATTGGAACCCACAAAAGATAAATCAATTATTCAGACATAAATCCTCAAATAAATACGGCTAGATAACAAATAAAATTATTGCGTTCTTCGTTTTACATCATGTTATTGATGGAAATTACTGATATATTGCAATTATTCCTTACTTTTATACCATCTACCTGACTATTACATGGGAAACCATTGTTGGCTAGGTATTTTTCCTCCTTTCTTTCTTTTCAGCACACCCCACCATGAAGCCTGTTTTTGTATTTTATTAAAAATTTATTTTTGACTGTGATATTTTGTATTTTGATTCATTTTATGTATATTGTGTTGATTGGAATAAAATTATTGATTGATTGATATCCAAAATTTGGATAATGAATGCTAATGAATCAATAATTATTATTAGACGAAAATCCATATTAAATGCTGTAATTCACCTCGAATTTTCGTCTAGCTGCTTACCCTGTTGTCAATATTTGCAGTAGCAGAAGTCTTCGGGGTGAATTACAGTATTTAATTTGGATTTCGTTTAATAATAATAATAATTGCTCAAAAATAATGATAATAATTGATTCAAAATTTGCTCGTTTATCTGAGTATTGAAGAGTGTAAATTGTATTTTGAAAAGTGAAAGTGACATAACCAACATTTTGATTTGGACAGTATAGTATAACTTGGAAATGGGACAGTTTTGGGCATGAGCCTGTTGTGCCTTTCCTCATGTTAAGTATTTGTACACAATGTAAATAAATAACTAAATAATTATTCATGTTAAATAATGTACAAATCACATACTATTTAATAATTTGGAAATCGCCAGTGATAACTGAATTAGAGTATTGAATTATCATTTTAACTATCATCTCCTGTTCGTATTATATTATTACATTTATTACATTCCTTAATAACAACATCAAATTAATGATTGGGAGAGAATCAACAGGATAAACCCAAAACTGTTCCTCTCCCTGATTTTGATAAAAATAGTCCAAATGAGGTTATGAAAACACTTTTATAAAGATCACAAAAATTTACAGTCCAAATAAACATTATACTAAATATTGTTGAAAGCATTTTAATTTGTTCAAATTTGAAGTAAATATTGTGATTTTCAGCTTGGCGATGTAAGCAAAAAGAGATCTTCCACCCCTGATGTACTGCGCACAATGTCGCGAATGAGCTCCGACTCATCGAGATGCGACCCCAGTGAAAGTTTCCCCACTTCGGATGCTAGTCAACAATCGGATCCTTCTCCCATGGTCAGTGTCACACTTATTTCAATCTTTTATCAATTTGTTGAAAGTTACAACTATAATTTGGGAGCTGCTCTGAAATACAAAGACTATACAAGATGAGAAAAAGGTTTATATGAATATTAATAAACACACATTCTGAGGAAGAGTTAGAATAGACAGTGTTACTGATTTGTTGAATTTTAATCAATTTCATTATATAATATCATTGTCTGGGAATATTCCCATTTGATTGGTAACTTGTCAAATTGGTCTTATAATATACAAGATTGATATTTTCAGAATCTATGTGCAAAATTTGGAGATCTAAATCATTCCCGTTTTTTCCGGTATGCAATCCACAAGTTGACATGTTTTGATGCGAACAAACAAACACAAACCCTACTCTCTCTTATTATATAGATAATAACATATAATAATAACAAACAATGAATGAATTTATTAATGTTGATACTCTCAACTGAGATTGTTTCCCTTACGTATTATCATCAGAATAATAATCATTTTATGGAAAAATAATTATTGATATTGAAAAATATATCTCGAAACATTTATGAAGAGTTTTCTAGCACTATTGTTTTACTCTGTACCAAAACTACAAAGCTAAGTTTCTTGAGAAAAATTGAAGGCTCTGTACTTGATCACATTATTTTTAGATTGAGTGAACATAAAAACGTCTCCAACTATCTATCAACATTTTATTCACTATACAAATATTTGACGGTTCTCAATCATCAATCAATCTCTTTATTCAAAACATACATCAAGATTTACATCAATGCGTCTTTCATTATTAATTATTTTCAGCAAAATAATAGAACAAATACAAGTAAAAAAACAAAATACATCAACAATAGGTAGTATAAATACATAATGAGTTGGCACTTTAAAAGTCTTCATAACTGTACAATTCGAAACCCTTTCTGCCAAACCCTTAGGTTTTCCGGCGGGTGCCCAGTTGTGAAAATGATAAATACAAGACAAATTAAATAATCAGTCAACATAATGTGATACTACAAACAATGAATGATTTCTATCATTTTAAAGAAAAATATTCTCTAATAAAAATGTATTGTGAGGACCACATTATAATGGCAGTGTTTGATTATCAATGGTATTGCTATCCTTGTCTATCATTCAACAAAGCGGATAGCGCTATCTCTTTCTCGCTTTGCTCTGTTGCCAAATCGTATCTTAACAATGTAGAATTAATGATTAATTAACAAAATATTTCATCTCATTTATGAAAATTTATTATGAAATTACTGAAAAATATAATTTCTTTTTTTTTCTTTTTGTGTAGTTGAGAAGTTGATATTGTGGTAATTATTCATATTAAATAAAAATACTAAGAAATTGTCAAAAACCACAGATTTATTGATACTTTAACTTGAAGAGTTTATCAGAGATTGGACAATGGTGTAACAACCGAAACCGATATTTCTAAGTATTAATAAATCTTTGGTTTTTGACAATTTCTTAGTCTTTTTATTTAATATAATTTCTTGCTTAATAAACTATAATTGATTATTTTATACGAGAATTAACCGTTAATATTACATCAATAAACCTGTATCAGCTACCGTCTATAGAAGGCATTGACAAGACAGAGGATCGGCAACGTTTTTCTCACATCTTTCTCCACTGTCATTATAACGTGGACCTCACTATAGTTTAATAAACTTTCATTGATCATTTTATTATTGAATGAAGAGAATTGAAAATTATTTTTTAGTTTTGTTTAGCAGGCAGGTTACTAATAAAATTAAGTGTTCTGAAGTTTGCAAAGTGTGAGAAGTTTATGAAACATTACTGTAACAAAATTAAATGCTATGTAGAAACGACATTTTGACATCTAGTTAGGCAAATGCAGATTTAATTTATTCACTCTCATGGTTCAGTTGTCTTTTGTGATTGTTTATCATCAACGTTGAAGGACATAGTTAATCATCATAGTTGAAGGACGTTGATGTGCTTCATTTATTTGAGATAAATCAAGCATTGTAAATGTCTTAATGAAAACATCCAATATTACTTTTCTCCTTCTGTGAATCATTATTATGTGTATGGATTATTACTTACTGAATTGAAGATTAATGCAAATTTGTAATTCTTTTCGGCTTGATAGAAACTGGAATATTTGAACCTGGTAAGTTATTAACTAGTTGATGCCTCGTTGATGTTAAGTTTGAGCTCGTATTTTTGTGCATGATGATTTCGTCTAGCATGAGGCATTACGTATATATTTTCAGAATTTTATAAGTTGCTCAGTTATGTATGCGTTCTTCAATGGATTTTCATCTATATGTCCTGATTTTCGGTTACTGAAAAGCATCTGATTGAATTATAATAGAAAAGACACAAACTGGAAACCTTTAAGGCTGTGCAAAGGCAAAAAATAAACTTTCTAGTGGTGATATTTTTCAAAGTTTTTTGATTTGTATATCATCAAACTATCAAAATGAAAAAGTTTTCTCAGGAAAACATTTTTTTTCGATCATCATTTTTTGAGATATGAGGGCCTAAAGTTTAAATTTTTGGGACAGAACATTTCAAATTCGGTAAGAGATTAATCCATGAGATTTAGGCGATGATCTAGTATTGTTGATCTAGTAGAATAGAAATTTTGTGAAAGAATAGATTATTGAGAAAGTTATTAAATTTACCAAAAGTGACCAAAAACAACTGAACCGAAAGCTATTTTTAGTAATTTGAATAACTTTCTCAAAAATCTATATTTTTAGAAAAAATTTTGTTTTACTAGATCAACAATACCATGAAGAAAGAATTCACCCTCTAAATCTCATGGATTTATCTCTTACCGAATTTGAAATGTTCTGTCCCAAATATTCAAACTTTAGGCGCTCATATCTCAAAAAATAATGATTGGAAAAAAAATGTTTTCCTGAGAAAACTTTTTCATTTTGATCGCTTGATGAACAAAAATCGATAAACTTTGAAAAATATCACCAGTAGAAAGTTTATTTTTAGCCTTTGCACAGCCTTTAAGAAACCCTCTGACGTAATATGGAATTTTGCGTTTTGTGTGAAAAAATAATTGAATGATTTTTAATTTACTCCGAATAATATCATAGAATGGAACATCTTATAATATAATTATAAGAGGAAAAATGCTCTCTTATTGATAGATAATATTGCATAATAATAGTTCATTGATATTTTATTTATTTACTTATTATTTTATTTAATCATTCAGAATTACACAACTTACAGAAAAGTACCACAGGCTTATAAGCCCAAAACGGTTCCTATTCTCTTTTTTACAACAGTCCGATACTTCATGAGACCTCTGCCATAAAAATGTGTATTTTCTTACTTCCCTTCACCGCACACGAATCCTCCGCTGATCCCTAAATAATTGAAGAATTGCAATAATAATTGACACGTATTGTCAAAATTGGCAAAGTATCACATTTTAAATTAAATTGGAGTTCATTTTTTACTTTCCTTGCCCTATTACCATAGGTAAGGAAAGTATTGCTTTTCCAAAAAAAATTAAGGTACCCTAATTTCATGTTTTCTATACGTTTCAAGGTCCCCTGAGTCCAAAAAAATAATTTTTGGGTGTTGGTCTGTGTGTGTGTATGTGTGTGTATGTGTGTGTGTGTGTATGTGTGTGTGTGTATGTGTGTATGTCTGTGAACACGATAACTCCATTCCTAATTAACCGATTGACTTGAAATTTTGAATTTAAGGTTCTTATACCATGAGGATCCGACAATAAGAAATTCAATAAAATCCAATCCAAGATGGCGGAAAAAATGGCGGATAATTACTAAAAAACCATGTTTTTCACGTTTTTCTCGAAAACGGCTCTAACGATTTCAAATTTATAACATGGATAGCTATTTATAAGCCCTATCAACTGACATGAGTCTCATTTCTGGGAAAATTTCAGGAGCTCCGTAATATTCTTGAGAAAAATGGCGGATAATGACTAAAAATCCATGTTTTTCACGGTTTTCTCGAAAACGGCTTTAACGATTTCCTTCAAATTCATACCATGGATAGCTATTTATAAGCCCTATCAACTGGCATGAGTCTCATTTCTGGGAAAATTTCAGGAGCTCCGTAATATTCTTGAGAAAAATGGCGGATAATGACTAAAAATCCATGTTTTTCACCGTTTTTTCGAAAACGGCTCTAACGATTTCCTTCAAATTCATACCATGGATATATATGAATTCATAAGCACTATCAACTGGCATGAGTCTCATTTCTGGGAAAATTCCATGAGCTCCGTAATATTCTTGAGAAAGATGGCGGATAATGACTAAAAAACCATGTTTTTCACGGTTTTCTCGAAAACGGCTTTAACGATTCTCTTCAAATTTGAACCATGGATAGCTATTCATAAGCCCTATCACATGACATGAGTTTTTTCCTGGGAAAATTGCAGGAGCTCCGTAATATTCTCGAGAAAAATGGCGGATAATTACTAAAAAACCATGTTTTTCACGATTTTCTCAAAAATAACTTGACCGATTTTTTTCAAATTCATACTCTGTATAGTTATTTATCAGCTCTATCAACTGGCATGAGTCTCCTTTCTGAAAAACCAATGGGGGTTCCACCCCATCCTTGGGAAATGGTCTTAGTAACCTCCTTCTCGTGCATGAGGTAGGTAGGTAGCGCAGTTCATAAAAAGAACACATAGTCGAGATATTTCATCTGTAGAACAGCTGTTTTGACGACTTTGAAAAAATGACGACTAAAAAAATCATCGAATTTCACAATTATTCACACAAAGAAAAAGTACTTAGAAAACAATTTTATATACACATATACAGAAGTCTGATCGCAGTTTCAAATATGAGCAAGGAAAGTTGTGTGAGTGTACCACACCAGATTTTTATGTTTGGTGAGTTCTTGATGATTCAGTATGTATAAACAATAATTGATGTCGCCATTGTATATGAAACTAGCTTACCCGGCGAACTTCGTACCGCCAAAAAGTCAATTTATCTCATGGTCACACTTGACTTTATTTGGTGAATCATGAAATTTATCTGACAATCAATATTTTCATTTACATCTCAATACGGACTTCCTATGTGCTTAAAACTATCGTAAACTAGTAGCTCTGTGAACAGTAGACTCACGCAGTATTCTCATCCACAAGTACCTGATTGAAACTATAGACCTTATTGAAATACAGCAATAGACTGGCTTCTCCACACATCTATGTAATCACTTCTCAGCTGATTTATGATGAATAATTCTATAGTCTGATTTTGATTCTAACATTGTCGTATGAAGGAGGCTCCTTTTTCCTTTTATATTATCCTTGAAATGCAAAATTTCCAAAAACCTTGTATATACGTCGACGCGCAATTAAAAAAGGAAAATACCTGTCAAATTTCATGAAAATCTATTACCGTGTTTCGCCGTAAATGCGCAACATATAAACTTTTAAACATTAAGAGAAATGCCAAACCGTCGACTTGAATCCTAGACCTCACTTCGCTCGGTCAATAATATATATATAGTAATACCAGTAAACAATTTTATCACTGAGTGACGTGTTTATTACAGATGGTAAGTTTAGATGCTAAATCATATTATCTCAATATAATCTTAAATCATGATGATCTTCCCGTTCTATGTTAGCCGCTCGGCCGACAATTTCGAAAACATAGGTCTGTAAAATGGATTAATATGTAATTATTATTATTAGCCCCCCTATTAAAATTTCTAGTCAGAAACCATCCCCAATATTCACACAACATATTCCCAAAGTTTCATGCCGTTTTGTCAAGTAGTTTTCGAGTCTATAGGGAACAAACAAACATTCATTTTTATATGTATAGATAGAAGATGTAACTTATCACTGTACTGTATTAGCAGCATAATCGTTGTTCTAGATCCACCAGTTTTGATTTTTGAGTTTGTAACTAATTTTTGCATCGTTGCTCTATGAAATTTCACTTTTTGTGAAGTGCTTTGATTTTCGTGCACTACTAAGTAATGTTAATGTATTATTACGTAGTTGTTAGCTAAATGTGATTTTTTAAATATAATTTTCATACTTTTTAAATGAAAATTATTGAATAACTTTACTAAGTAATTTTAATGTATTATTACGTAGTTGTAATATATTATTACGTAGTTGTTAGTTAAATGTGATTTTTTCAATATAATTTTCATAATTTTTATATGAAAATTATTGAATAACTAGAAATATACGAATAAAGCTAGATTCCCATGTTTCAATCAGTATCAGAGTCCAGTTGAGTGACAATATTCTTCCCATTTATTTTAAAGGTAGATCGGCCTGGCTTCGTGGAAATAGTCCCATTAGAACACATAAGAAGAATATTTTCAGTGAACAGGACACGGACTCTTAGGGTGGGCACACACCAGTTAGTCAAGACAAGACAAGACACGTTTAGTCACAATACTTCACATAGTTGCTTATGAAGCAACAAACACCGATCAGTCATTGCAATTAGACATGTCTTCATAAGCAACTATGTGAAGTATTGTGACTAAACGTGTCTTGTCTTGTCTTGACTAACTGTTGTGTGCCTAGCCTTACACTGATATTTGGGAATCCAGCTTAAGGATTTCACCAACGAGCCCAAAAACCGTTGTTATCCTATCAATGTGAAGGAAAATTATCTTATGAATTCATCTATTTTGAAAATGTACGTCAGCAATGAGCAGAGTATCTCTCACCGTCTCTCTCATTCGACAACTGATGTTCAATTTGATTTTATATCAATTCAAACTTCAAATTAGCGGTTTGTTTTCATTCCAACATAGTAGTCGCTTTTGTTTCTAGTTATCTCTCACAATAGAGCTGAACAATTCAGAATCTTGTTGTAATATTTGAAGCCAATCTAAAGGTGTGAACAGAACGAGTACAGCCCTGCACACATTCATCGATTTTTTTCGTACAATATTTTGCCATCCTTATAAATTCTATTAGATTATACAGATGATTTCAAACAGATGATGTTTGACAAGTTCCGTTTAATCTGATAGAATTCATAAGGAAGGCAAAATATCGTACGAACAAAAATCGACGTGTGTGTGTGTGTGTGTGTGTGTGTGTGTGTGTGCGTGATGGGCTTGAGTAGTGGTGAAGATGGATGCCATTGAACAGCTGTGCAATGATAAAAACATTTGGAGTCATTGATATAGATAAAATTAAGAAGTTCGATAGGATAATGAGCTAAAATCTACATATCGACCAGACCGTTCTGTTCGTACCCTAAAGCCTAGTTTACACATCGCCAATTGGCGAGACAGTTGTCTTTGGACAATTGTCATCGTGGTTGCTGATTGTCGGAGGCCAGGCCAGTTAAACGAGAAGATGTTTATAAGCGGCCAACTATTGGCACGTCAGTTGATATCTAAACATGTCCGAGTTCTCGTCATCTGTTGTGACTAAACCAGCTGAACTTGCAAAACCAAGACAGCGCTACTGGCCTACACCGTTCACACGGCGCCAATTGTCGCGACAACAGATTCCGAGTGGTGGGGGGCTCGCTGGGCCCAATTGACTGTCCATAGGTCTACTCCCGGAGACAGTTGAATTTCGGGCCAATTGTCGGGACAGTTGGCAAGACAATTGGCCTGAAGTGTTTATACGAAGACAATAATTTCATTCCAGTCAGTTGCCTTATGACAATTGTCTCGCAAATTGGCATAGTATAAACTAGGCTTAAGAATTTTCCATAAGAGTTTCCTCATTACGTTCATCTTGCAATAAACTAAATAGGAATACCAAACATTGTATGATTTAAAAATCTCAGGGATACTATTCACCTAAACAATTGTAATACCTACCTAAGCTCAATTAGTTTATTTCAAACTCAAATTTTCAATTGAAAGAATAAGACGTTGATTTTGTCAATACCACTATATACCAGGATAAGTGGTATTTATTTATTACATTGCCAACGGTATACACCAATTTCAAAAGAATACAATAGTAACAAGATAAACAAAAATAACAAGACAAATATAAATATGAGATACATAACATAAAGTCAAATAAGTCACTTAGCAATCATTCAGAAGTATTGACAACATCAACGTCTTATTCTTCCAATTATAGAGAAAAACCACATCTCATACCATACAATCAAATTATCAAGTTTATTAAGCTTGACTTTTGGATTATAGGATTTAAATCTCGAGTCAAATATTGCATGACTACACAACTATTGGATTGAAATAAATGAAAACCAACTCTATATCTAAAACTATTACTACTTCTAGGTATAGTATTTCTCTTAGATCTTCTTTTCCAATTCTTGATGTGTGACTTTTGTCCAGTTATTGATTAATGTGTCGATTTTACAGGCCACTCCCCATCTGTCTACCAAGAGGAAAAGTTTGCACGGTCGCAAATTGAGGCCGAAGTCAGTGGTGGATAGTGTTGACGGAATGTCAGCTGATGACATTCCTGACCTTCTTCCATCTCTGCCAACGTCTGCTGAAGGTAAGCATTATGGAGTTTCTCTTGCCTATGAATATTTTCAGAATAAATAATTATTACTAAACGAAAATCCAAATTAAATGCTGTAATTCACCCTGAAGACTTCTGCTACTGCAAATAAAACTCTTCATAAAACTATAAGGAACATAGTTACATAGAGAGACAATCTTATTTCCAAAATAATAACTTTAGTCCATTCCTCCTCACTATAATTCATAAATTTTAGAATTTATTCAAACTATTCATAAATTTATTATTAAAAGAAAATCCCAATTAAATGTTGTAATTCACCCAGAAGACTTCTGCTACTGCAAATATTGACAACAGGGTAAACAACTAGATGGAAATTCGATGAGCGCTACTCATATGATTTTTGAGTAGTAGCGCTCATCGAATTTCCATCTAGCTGTTTACCCTGTTGTCAATATTTGCAGTAGCAGAAGTCTTCGGGGTGAATTACAGCATTTAATTTGGATTTTCGTTTAATAATAATTATTTATTCATTAGCTTTTGAATAATTGCAATATCTCAGTAATTTCCACTTTCCATTTTCAGAATAATTTCCATGTAAACTTCGTCGTTCGTATATTTATAGAAAGTGCATACATTGCTCCAAATCCAGGGACAAGTGCACCCTTCTTCTACGCCCTAATAGTCTGAGCGGGAACGCGACTAGGTGCCACCCCTACTACTTGACACCCCGTCAACCTGTCCCCTTTTAAAACCGGTTTTTAGGGGACAAGTTGACGTGAGCCATCCCCGTATACTTGTCTTATTCATATCCTTGCATATTCCCTAGATGGAGGAAGCTTCCTGCACACAGAGATTCTTCATCAATGAGAGAGTTGCAACGTATCTCCAAAAATTGAAAGAACATGTTGAACGAATGTCAGGTGATAGGCTTCCACTGAAAATTTTAAAGTATAAGCCGGTAGGCAAAGCTACAGGACCCCGACTGTTGTCTTGTGTTAAACAGACGTAACTCCAAAAATGCAACACGTTGCTTTTGAGAAGATACAAAAGAGCATCTGATGCTTATGGAAAGATACATTTTCAAAAAAGTTCTATGCTTTTGAACAGTTTGGCCTGGTTGCACAACAGCCGGTAAAATTTTAATCGTGATTAATTTCACGAGAACCAATCAGAGAAGGCCTTTTGATAAGACGGCTTCTTTGATTGCTTCTCGTGGAATTAGTCATGGGTAAAATTTTAACCGTGATTAATTTCACGAGAACCAATCAGAGAAGGCCTTTTGATAAGACGGCTTCTTTGATTGCTTCTCGTGGAATTAGTCATGGGTAAAATTTTAACCGTGATTAATTTCACGAGAACCAATCAGAGAAGGCCTTTTGATAAGACGGCTTCTTTGATTGCTTCTCGTGGAATTAGTCATGGGTAAAATTTTAACCGTGATTAATTTCACGAGAACCAATCAGAGAAGGCCTTTTGATAAGACGGCTTCTTTGATTGCTTCTCGTGGAATTAGTCATGGGTAAAATTTTAACCGTGATTAATTTCACGAGAACCAATCAGAGAAGGCCTTTTGATAAGACGGCTTCTTTGATTGCTTCTCGTGGAATTAGTCATGGGTAAAATTTTAACCGTGATTAATTTCACGAGAACCAATCAGAGAAGGCCTTTTGATAAGACGGCTTCTTTGATTGCTTCTCGTGGAATTAGTCATGGGTAAAATTTTAACCGTGATTAAACCAATCAGAGAAGGCCTTTTGATAAGACGGCTTCTTTGATTGCTTCTCGTGGAATTAGTCATGGGTAAAATTTTAACCGTGATTAATTTCACGAGAACCAATCAGAGAAGGCCTTTTGATAAGACGGCTTCTTTGATTGCTTCTCGTGGAATTAGTCATGGGTAAAATTTTAACCGTGATTAATTTCACGAGAACCAATCAGAGAAGGCCTTTTGATAAGACGGCTTCTTTGATTGGTTCTCGTGGAATTAATCATGGGTAAAATTTAACCGGCTTTTGTGCAACCGGCACTAAGTATTGTAGTCTAGTAGCCCTCCGCCGATAGGCAAAGCTTCAGGACGCGGACTGTACATCTTTTGATTTAATCCACTGAATTATTCTTATAATACTTGATTTTGTTATATTAGTGATTTTAATGAATTTACTACCTATATAAAGATAATGTTTCAATTCAAACGAAACTATTTTCAGAATCTCTGGACTCAGTGTGCGAGCTGCCCCCTGGCGGTGTGACGCAACAACTTCAGCACCTGGTAAAAGGGCGGCCTCGTCGCGCCAAGACCCGCGCCCCTTCGCGCCCCACTCTACGCCCCCCTGCGCCCACCCCACTGATCCAAGAGGGCCTCGACACCTTCTTCAGGCCCGGCTCTGTCACGCCTCTAGTCTCGCCCACCTCTGATGATAGGTGAGCGATTTAAACCAAGATAGATCAACTGTTGGTTTGAACCTGGAATGAAACACATTATAACAAACCATAGGGAAAAGATAGCACAAGAATATAGATCAAGAATAGATTAAAAGATAGAACCGAGATAGATTCAATTCAATTCAATTTTTTTATGTTATGCATCGTATATAACACCTATAAAACTACATGGTTTTTAAAACACAAAGGAACACATACGGTCATTTTGACCGATAAGCTCATATTTAGAAATATATCATGATATATCATCAAGGATCAATGTAAATTAGTAATACTGCTAGGTTCCAAGGGTGCACTCATGCTGGAAAGCAAATTGGTTTTCGAAAGCAAATTGTGTAATGTACATTCAGATAGTGGTTATCCATGTCGTATGATAAATAATGATTTTGTATATATACACATTATTTAGATTATACTTACACATTATTATCGCTATTATTATTATTAATAGTAATGAATAAATTAGCGTTCCTGTTCTAGATTATTTACAAGTAGGTTGGGATATGTAGGTTAGCATACTAAATAAATAAAATTGTTATTATATATCAAGACTCCGTGCCTTGAACTGATTGTTAATGTGCGATATAGGCTTGTCTATAATGGGGGGAAAGGTACTATGATTGGCTGGCTTCACACTTAACAAGTCCTGTCATAACAACAGGACAAAATTTTTTTATATACTGATACTGTTTTATTTTATTTGCTAAAAATCGCACTTAGTTCTAAGGATGCAATTGTTCGACAAATATGGAGTATTCCCAATATATGATGTAATGTGGTGAAAAATAATAAATAATTACAATTATGATGTGTATTTTTTGTAGCACCAGCTCCTTCTTGACAGACTTGAGCCCGAACAACAGTGGAGATTGGAAGACTGACGACGAAAAGAAAAACGGACAATCACTCAGCGAGAAAATTGGAAGAAGGTACGCTACGTTACATTCCAGCATTTCTATCAATACTTCGATTATCCAAATGTGTCCATAATTATTCTGACACAATGTTTCAATAAATAATATTGGAATGCACGAAGGAATATCATTCAGAGTAGTCTATACTTTCTTGATAAGGCTAGTGTTGTATTCATCACACTGGTGTTGGTGTTGTGTGATAACTAGAAAGTTTATAGTCTTAACTGATTCAAATTGCGTCTCGAAAAGTTTACGTTAATACCAATTACAATGTTGGATTTACTCAAAATCTAACTTTCAATGACAAAATAGTACACTTGATACTATACATTTTGTGTTTTATATTATATTGTTTATGTACAGTACTGAATACTGTGAATAATAATTTATTTATTTATAAACAATAGATACAATTCAGGTGAAAACAACAGGCATTCGCCCAAAACTGCTTTCAACCTTTATTTAAAATAAACAGCCCATGTTATAGAGATCATAATTTGATTACATTTACACACAATTCATTTCTAAAAAATGGTTCAACTATAATTTTTAATTTATCTAATCAGTTTACTTCCAAACAAGAAACTTTTATTGCAATTTTAAAAATATTTGAAATTATGTACTATACTGTATATTGAATTATGCTACTGTGTATTCGTAATTGACTAGAAGCTATTAGATTTCTATTCTCAATTTGCTCTTCACCTTTATTGCATCTACTTCTCAGCTATTAAGACTTCTTTGGTTCCTTCTCCTATCGGAGGTTGGAAATCATCACGGCAATTTTCACTTTATTGATTGCAGCCTTGAATAGTTCCCTTGAGTTGCAGCCATACCATTCTCTTAAATTACGCAGCCAGGATATCCTTCTTCTTCCACACTCCTCTTTCCCATGATCCTTCCTTGCAATATAAGTCTCAACAGCAAATACTTTTCACCCCTCATTACATGACCCAAATATTGCAATTTTCTTCTCTTTATAGTCGCAACAACTTCACATTCCTTTACCATCATTAACATTACATCCCTATTTGTCACTTTTCTTTTCCATGGTATTCTCCACATCCTTCTATAGCACCACATTTCAAATTAAGACACATTGTCACATTTAAGACTATCTGATTGTAAATATAATCCAATGCTTAAACAATGATAATAACTTATTATCGAATGGCTTATCTTAATTTTGTAAGAGACGTTCAACGTGACACATTCCTCAACGTTCCTCAATGTTGGAAGAATAAAGTGAACCAAACCGTTTTAGTGTTGTTTAAAAACTTCAGTTCTTCAATTTAGGTATTACTTCTAAATATTGATAGAAATTCAGCTATAGATCATTCAGTTGAGTGGAGGGTTTTATCTTTGACTATAGACAGAAGATTAGTCAAATTCTAGTCAGATTCTGTCTATAGCCAAAGGTTTTATGCTTATCCGCTCGAGAAAGTCTGTGATTGGATGTATTACAATTATTTATCATTCAGCTGTAATGATTTGTTTAAATCACTTATGGCAATGAAGATTAACTAGAAGTGTTGAATTTGTTTAGTTCGCCAATGCTGAAAGATCAGCTGGACAGTGGCGCCCCCCGTTCAAGGTCGAATGACAACCTGGAGAGGTACTCACCGCTGGCTAGGCGCACCTCCACCTCCGACTCAACACACTCATCATCTCCACTTGCTCGCCGCCTTGACAGTTAGTATAATTTATTGTTGGTTTGCTTAGTGATACATTAGACTTGATCATCAATATTTCCATATATATTTTCCTTCTTCTATTTTTCCCACTGTATGAACATTCACGTTAAAGTTAGTACTCGTATAATTGTTGGTTTGTTTAGTGACATACTAGACTAGATCATCAATATTTCCATAGATTTTCTCATATTTGTATTTTTTCTACTGTATGAACCGTTTTTGTGATTTAACATCAGGCCGGACAGTGTCAGGACACGTCACAATTGGACAAAAATGCACTGCGCATTTACAAAATAACCGGATGCATCTGATGTGACATGATCTCACCTTCTCCAATACTAAAGCCTTCAAAGTCGGTCGGAGCAGTCATTTTGTTTTTCCTTATCCAGCTTGGTGTGACATCACCCTTATTACATTTTCAGCTCATTCCATTTTTATATGTATAATTTTCCATTCTGTTATATTTTTATATTTCATATTATATATATTTCATTTATATTTCATATTTTATGGTTCATATTATATGCTACAGTTGAAAAAATTATACATAGTAAAATATCAATATAAATTTACCAAAATAAGTGATTACAGCATATCAAAAGTAAAATTATACATAGTAAATAATGTCAATAGAAATTTACCAAAATAAGTCATTACAGGATATCAAAAGTAAACTGCTCAACTTTAAACTTTTTGTATTCATTAACTAGGTTGAATTACTCTATTGTTTCCTAGTGTGTGAATCATCAAGTACCTTGAATTGTTAGAGCAAATGTTAAATTTACTCTCAAAAAATTGTTGAGTAAATGTTGAATTTACTCTCAATTGAATTAGTACGGTACCTAGCATTGTTAAACCGTCACTATAGTATCGCTGAAATGGGATCTGTAAATATTAGTGTGATGAATGTTTAACCTGTGGTACAGTACTTTTCTAGATGTTGTGTGATTATGAATGAATGAAGAAATAAATCAATGTTAATTGACTGTAATGTCTGTTAGATTATGTTGTATAGATTTTTGCCATCAGTTTGATTGCTCTTAAATGAAATCTGTAAATTTTGGTGTGATAAATGTGATTGCTTTGTCTGTGAGATAATTTTGTATACATTTTTGCAATCAATTTATTTTTTATTAAATGAGATCTGTCAATTTGATTGTGAAAAATGTGACTGTTATGTCTGTGAGATGATTTTGTAAAGATTTTTGTCAATCAATTCAGTTGCTATTTGGATTGTTTGCAGGTTTACGGGATGAAGAAAGTGCTGAAGAAATGGAGGTGGGAAGAAAAAGTAATACACTTCCAGATATGAAATCGAAACGTGTCGCCAGTCCATCCAGTAGACCAGTTAGTATACTTGATTTATTGTTTATTTATACATAATTTTTTCACAAATACACATAAGCCCGATTTCTAGAAAACTGATTAAATGTAATTGACCATTAAACATGATTATATATTCGTTTAATTGAAGTGTCCTAGTACAGGGATGCGACAGTCGAGGACTGCGACATTTAAGGGCTGATTTTTAATCCTCTGCGGTCGCAGTCCTCAAGAGTCGGGGATTTGAAAAAATTAAAGAGTCCTCAACTGTCGCCTGGCGCTGATGACACTTGAGGACTCTTTATGAGGAGTCCTCTACGGTCGCAGTCCTCAACTGTCAGTGCTGTGCTAAAATTGAAGGGTCCTCAACTGTCGCCTGCTGCAAGCGACAGTCTGGGACAAATCCTACTGTGATACCAGACTGTACCTTTACTAATGGGGTATGTTTGCTCGTTTACAATTATAGCCTGGGGATTAAAAGCTTACTAAGGGCCGTTTGCACAGTCAAAGCTTAAACTGAATTTAATCAGCTGGTGGCTTAAACTCAAAATGAAACACATTATAACAAACTAGACTTGATACGGATTTAATCCAGTTTAAAATTATATTTAGTTTAAACTGTCACTGTGCAAACTGTCCTAAAAGGTACTGAAGGGTATGAAAATTATGGATGTTCAGTCATTCCACACATGACACCCTGAGCGGAACTCGATCCCCAGATATTTGGATTTAATTAGACATGAATTATCTTCCACACTGAGAATTTGACATCCAACTATCAAAAAGGTATTTACGAAATTGAAAATTTTGGCAACTAAGGTATAGTTTTAACTAAGGTTACAGTTGTAAAGTTGTAATACTTTTTCATAAGATGGAAGGAATAATGGGATATAAGATATTACCCAATTGCTTGTAAAACCATAGTAATTAAATGATCATTCTTGTTTTGCTGTCTGCCCTTCTGAAGACTTTGCAAATTCGGTTATTGACATCGACGAACCTGTGTTATAGTGTTATAATACCGAACGGCCGAACTGTATAGTCTGGTTTAAAAGTAGGATGGGTCCTCAACTTTCGCCTATCGCAGGCGTCATTTGAGGACTCTACCAGGAGTCCTCTCGGGTCAGAGCAGTCCTCAACTGTCGGACGGAGTCCTCCACTGTCGCTTCTGTGCTTTTAGAAGAGTCCTCTTCTGTCGGTGTCCTCGTTTGACATCGACCCTTAAAATTTAACCGGTAGTTTTGCAACCGAGCCTCGCACTCCCAAGTATTTTGAAGAAACACTGGATCGCTCTCTAACCTACGGTAGGCACCTACAATGTATGTGTTGCAGCAAAGCTTAGAATAGAATGCCTTTTTTATTTTTTGACGTGGCGAAGTTTGGACAGAAATGTCCACTCTACCACTTAACTACGAATATTTGTTGACGTGGCGAAGTTTTGACAGTGATGTCCACTCTATCACTTGACCACAAATTAAAACAAGGATTAATGTAATCAATAAGCTTGAAGGCACATCATGGGAGCTGGTGCAATGAAATTGAGAACTTCAGCCCTTGCATTGGTATACTCAACAGCAGAATACTGTGCTTCCACCTGGCTGAATTCGATTCATCAATAAATAAATTGATTTTTTTGTTCGTTTTGAACTATTTTTGACGACACTACAGTCTAATTTTTGAATAATAGTTATTAAAAACTAGTACTCACGTGTGGAGCGCTTTCAGATTTAAAAAAAATCCATTTTCAACACAAATTAGACAAAACCAATTATTGACCGAGCGAAGTGAGGTCTAAGATTCAAGTCGACGGTTTGGCATTTCTCTTGATGTTTAAATGTTTATATGTTGCGCATTTACGGCGAAACGCGGTAATAGATTTTCATGAAATTTGACAGGTATGTTCCTTTTTAAATTGCGCGTCGACGTATATACAAGGGTTTTGGAAATTTTGCATTTCAAGGATAATATTAAAGGAAAAAGGAGCCTCCTTCATATGCAATAGTAGAGTAAGAATCAGACTATAGAATTATTCATCATAAATCAGCTGTTTTGTTGACTATAAAGGCCATTTCACACAGCACGTGGCGTGCGTGGCTGGACGCACGCCACGCCGGCCACGCTAGCCACATGCCAATTCACACCGCCACGACTGTTGCGATGCTATACCGGCCACGTTTCCCGTCAGTATGCAGGAAGATGTCAACTCCGATGGTCCCGCGGTGTGAATCTGGATTTTCTTGTGGCTTACCTTGGTTTGATGACTCCAGCAGCAGCATTAGTAGTGATAATGAGCTGGTTTTATTGTATTCGGTGACAGCACGGGACCAGTGGGTACATCCAATCAATAAAAAAAGGAAGACCTATGGCGAATTCCATCATTTAATGCGTGACCTTGAGGCTGACAATGATAGTATACGTTCTATACGATAGTATACGTCTAGTATACGTTCTGCGCATGCTCGGACCAAAACGTGGCCGGACACGTTTGAAAAGATCGCTCAGAGAGCGAACGGTAGCCACGCGTGGCTAGTATAGCAAGCGTTGCCGCGTGGCCGTGGCTGCTATGTGAATTGCTTCATTTGATTAGCTGGGAAGCGATGTTTTGAAAAGTAGCTAGCGTGCGTCCAGCCACGCACGCCACGTGCTGTGTGGAATGGCCTTAATACTACCCGTTCAAAAACATCGAACATCTTGAAAATGTATCTTTCTATCAACGTTGTAGACAGTTGCAGCCAGACCTGATAACAGCGCTCACACTCACATTCCGGGACGACACGTCACGGTACGATAGGATAGAAAGCTCTATTTTTATTTAGGATTTTTTCTAGACATTTTAAATTGATAAATTATTTATTAATTTTTGAGAAAACATAACAGGACAATGTAACTTACTGAGCGCGAGGTCTACTGTTCACAGAACTACTAGTTAACTTGCAGCTCTTCATGGAGAGAGAAATAGATGGGGATTTTTTTTTTGTGTTAATTCATAGAGAAAAGATGTCATAAGATGATATATCATGGTATAAATCGTTTATGTTCCAAATTCAAGCCGATTTTTAGTCAACTCAAGCCGACTACCGTCTATTATTACTGTTTTTTCAGTCAACTCAAGCCGACTACTGTCTATTATTACTGTTTTGTTGGGGTGAGAGTGTAAGAACGGCACAGTATGAGAAACTAACAGCGTCACATAGCTTCACGAAACTATTAGGACTATCGGCTTGAGTTAACAGTGAAATTTGGAACATAAATTTACCATGGGATAATCTTATGCTATCTTTTCTCTGTGGTTAATTATTACTATTATGTTTTAATTCCTTTTAATTATTCTCATCTTTCATGTTTTTCTTGTGATAAACTTCGATTTCTGGGTAATACTTCCCTTTGTTTTTCAAGTTCGTTTTTTTAGATTATTTTCTATTTCATTTACGATTTAATTGTGTAGGATTCGGACAGCGAGAAGCCAGGCTCTCCGACGATATCAATTCCATCGGTGAAACTGCGCTCAACCGGCTTGGCAGACTCGCTCCGCTCGCCAACCAACGGCTTTCCACGCGCTTCCGATGCGCCCAAATCTCCAGTATTAAAGGCGATCAATTCCAAAGACAAAACTAGTGAGTCAGGTATGTATTACAAGCTATATCACATATTAGTGTCTTACGAGAATATTATTTTTGTCTTAATAGTTTTTAATTACTGTCAATTTTCAAATTTAATCTGCCAATTCTAACTATCAATTCAATTATTCATCAGTTTTTTATTTTAATAGAAATGAAAAATATACTTTACAGATAGATCGATATTCAATTGATTCAACACAGTGTACTCATTATTACACAAGCAAACAGTTGAACGTCGTCAAAGTATTACAAATTTACATATAGTATGCTAAAATCGGCCAATTCCTTCAAGGATCCTCAAAATACTCCTGCACCGTACAGTAGGCTTTGTCTATAAGATATTTTTGAAGGTCGGCTTTAAATCTAAAGGAATGCTGGTGGATGCTCGCTTTAAATGTATAGGGAGCTTATTATAAAATTTGCCAATCCAGAAGAAGTAAAACTCTTTAAATTAAACTTCAATAATATTATTCTTATTAATACAAGCTCAAATAATTATGACAATGATTGTGAGAAAACTACTGTTTCAAACCAATGCATTCTATCCCGAATGAATGAATTTATTTATTGTTCAAATCACTATAATCATAATATAATTATGACCATAGGCTGAGCCTGTACCATTTCTCTTCCAAATTTTCATAAAAAAATTATGATCGTGATTGAAAAGAAAATCTACGCTCAACTTGAATTGTGGAAGATTGTCATATTTGATTGTTATTTTGATGCTAGGAATTACAAAATCATATCAAAAAATTAAATAATAATTTGAATGCTGTGAGAAGAAACCTTCATTAAACACTCTTCCTCAATTTCTTCTACAGTAATCTCTTCGTAATTTACTGTACTAATATTGATTTCTGTGGAGTACCTAAGGGTACCTAAAATTTCAATTGGTTAAAAGTTTTCCAAATACCGGGACCCAGAATAACTTGAACTTTTAAAAACGTCATAAAACAAAAGTGGGAAGGGCAAAAATGATTTTATTCAAACTAATGTGAAGTTCAAGACTTGCATTTGCGAATTATTAATAACATCGATCACTTTTTGACAATTACTTCTTCAAGATGGCTTCCTCCTGCACGAATGCACTCTTGAAATCTGTGTTGAGATTCCTGAACGATTCCTGCAACATTTCAGCTGGGATATTTGTTAATTTCATTGTGAATTGTCTGTTATAATTCAACCACAGTTATTGGTCAAGTTGTTAAAACGTTTGATTTGTGATAGCTCCAGAAAATGAAAAAAGGTGGACAGATCTGGCGATTCATGGGACCAGGAAACGCAACCTAATCGTGAGATTACACGGTTACCAAACAATACTCACTCGCACAGTTGCCATTAACTGCAGTGCAGTGTGGATTTCGCTCATAATTTGATCAATAATTTTGAATTAATTAAAAATTAAAACAGAATTCAAAATAAAATCCGCAATATCCCAGATAGATGTTGCAGCGATCAATGAGGAATTGTCAACACCGATTTGAACAATGTATTCTTTCAGGAGAAAGCCATATAAATGAAGTAATCGTCAAAAAGTGATAGATATTATTAATAATTCCCAAATGGCAAGCCTTGAACTTCATATTATATTGGATAAAATCATTTTGCCCTTCCCACTAATGTTTTATGTCGTTTTTAAAAGTTTCCGATATTCTGGGTCACCCGGTATATTTAACAGTATAAAAAGTATCAAATTCTTTACACTTGTACATTTTAACTTCATAATTTTCAAAAATATTTTATACAAATAGTTATCTCTCTAACCTTTTGACTCAAGAGGGTTACAAATATGACCTCTGAATTTGCCTTACGCTTCCTGCTACCTCCTAGTCTATTACTTTGAAGAGGCTATGCTGTCTCGCCAATAAAACTTATTCTATCATGAAATCATTCATATCAGAGTGCAATTCTCCACAATCATGTTTGCCATAATCATTTATATTGTTCATCTCTCTTTCATTTTTCACATTTTCGGATAAATTCTGTCATCTTCAACAGTTGAACACATTATTAATCTCAATAATAAAGCTGCTAAATTTTGTTACCATATTTTTGTCTATAGACCTCTCATTATATTTATATTATTTCTCTCATTCCCCTCTCACTTTATATTTATGTTTTCTTCCTTCTCATTCTACATTATTTTTATATCATTTCGACTATATATATTTTGGTTTATTTCATATCATTTAGAAATATTACTACAAATAGCGTTCTCTATTCAGTTGTTGGAACTGTGTGTGGATTATATTATTTTGAAAGCATGCTCTGTTATTTCCCCAGACAAAAATGTGGGTTGCAAAGTTAAGCCTCCCCCGCCACTGGCTCCAAAACCACGGCCTTGGTCTGTGGTCGGATCTGATAGAAAATCAGGTACTGTATTATCAAAACTGTACTATTTTGTTCATCCAAATAATGTTGGTATGGCTTTTATCAGCAGCAAGATCCTTTTGGATGTTCTGCTTCGCCGTATTACCCAATGCTACTTCTTATATAAATTGAAAAATGAATACATGAAAATAAATAAGATATACCCTTGAGTATCTAATGAAAGTACCACTTGGTATAGTAAAGTAATTCACTAAAAATAATCATCCTTCTATCTGAATGAAAGTTCGAAAGTAGTCATTAATGTAACTTATCTGCAGTAATACTCATTTAACGCTTTTCATAATATTTGTTTGCTGATTTGACAAAAAGCATTAACATGAAATCATATGTATATAAATCACATATATACAACAGGATTTGTTATACTCTCAAATTTATGATACTGGAGTTGATGTTTCATAATAAACAAATTGGTAATTATTATTGAAAGAAAATACAATGTGAATGCTGTAATTTACAAAATTAATTCAAAATGTCTTATTAATTATCACATCATTTAGCAATGTTTGTATATTGCTCATTAACTTTATTCAATGTAAATTTCAAATAATTACCAAACGCAGTATTAATTATCACATCATAATTATAGCAATGCTTTTATATTGTTATGTTCATATAATTATTTATCATCTTTGTAATATTTCAAGCCAGAGTGCTTGAATTTTGTAACATAATCCATGCACAAACATGACTTTCTTTAATTGAAGGTCATCAAAAGAAGGTTTTTCAGTTTTTCATGTTCCTATTTTATTTTTAAATCCAGAACCAATATCCCCCATTAATTTATTTTCTAATAGAGAGGTTTTAAGTTTATTGAGTAAGTTTCAATGTTTGTGATTAATCATACAAATATTATTTCACCCAGAGTATTTATTATGTTGTTTATTTGTGTTCAAATGAGAAACTAATTTGTTGTTTAAATACAGTTTTTCAAATTATTTATTATACAAAAGTTGTCGAATTATCAAATCCAACCTAGTTTGAAAACTGAAAAAGTTGCTGATTGTGTTGACCTATCTGATAGAATTGGAAAATCTTTCGAATTTCCGAATTATTCACAATTCAAAAGTTATCAACGCCGGAACCCAAATTGATTAAAAACATGTCAAAATTATATATTTTGCTGCAATAAAATCGTTTTGGAAGAATTGTCTCCAATTTATTTAGTTGTAGCTTTTATGATTGATTCATTTTCTATATTTTACGTTTTTTAAGACTGTAAGACCCATTGACGGCTTAAATTATATAATAGAGAAAAGTTTGCAAAAGAAGATAGATATCTCATGATATGGGTCGTTCATTTTTCAAATTACAAACCGATTTTTGACAACTCGGCGATTACTGTAGACTAATGTGTATTATTATTTACTACTATATTATTAGACTACTGTCTGTATTGGCCGGTTAGAGTGTAAGACGGCACAGTAAGAAAGACTTCCAGCGTCACATAGCTTCACGAAAAAGAACTACTATAGTGAGGTCCACGTTATAATGGCAGTGTTTGATTAGCAATGGTATTGCTATCCTTGTCTATCATTTAACAAAGCGGATAGCGCTATCTCTTTCTCGATTTGCTCTGTTGCCAGATCGTCTTTTAACAATGTAGAATTAATAATTAATCAACAAAATAATTAATCTTAATCCTGAAAATTAATTATGAAATAATTGAGAAATTAACTTCTTGCTTAATAGAATAGAATTGATTATTTTAAACGAGAATGAACAGTTGATATTACATCGATAAACCTGTATCAGCTACCGTCTATAGAAGGCATTTACAATACAGAAGATCGGCAACGTTCTCGTATCTTTCTCCACTGCCATTTGGACTGTTGCATAAATTAGAATTGGAACCGTTTTGGGCTTATAAGCCTGTGGTACTTTTCTGTAAGTTGTGTAATTCTGATCAAATGATCAATAATTAATATAATAACGTGGACCTCACTATAGCACTATATATCGGCTTCAGTTAACAGTGAAATTTGGAATATAACGTGGTATACCATGGGATATCTTCTTATACTATGTTTTCTTTATGATCATAAGTCAGGTTAGGTAGGATCTTTTCGTAAGAAGGGACTCCCCACCAAAAAAAGTCATATGAATTTTTTCTAAGACAGTGAATTTTTGTTGCAGGCGACTTTTGCAATCTGTTGAGCGACGGTACAAGTCCAAACACGTCAGCGGCCAACACTCCTGACTCGGGTGACGCACTGGATGATGGAGCCGACGCCCTCTCTGTTGGATCAGGCAAGATTACTATGCACACTTTATACCACAAACAAAAATCAATTGCGATTTCATATTCCAAATTGTCTATAAATTCTGGAGAGGTTATATGTCTATAAAGGTCTATAAAGTGAGTCGTATGTATGGAAACCCTTCAATAAATTGAAGGCTGTTGTAGATATAATACTGTAACGTTCAGTAAAAGTTGTTGGTTAAATACTCTACCTTTTGACGTACAACTAAATTTCAAACCCTCATTTATTAAATAAATATGATAAATAAGGGATGACTTGGGGGTTATAACTCGAATATTTTAAATGTAAACACCTATTGTGTGGTACATCATTTTAAAAGTATTTTTAAAACAAGAAAGATGGCATCAATAAAAAAGTTTTTATTGATACTTATATTATTATTACTTAGATACTTATATATTATAATATGTATTGTTATACAGAGTGAGTCATATGTATGGGAACACTTCATAATTTGGAGACTGAAGTATTAAATTTTATGTTATTTAAAGTTTATGTTGTATTAAAGTTTTATGATACTTATATCCAAAACGGCGGCTGATTAAGTTTAGTTTTTAAAGAAATGAGGCATTGTAACTCAATATTTTCAATGGGGACACCCATTTTGTGGTACATCATTTTGAAGGTCTTTCTAAAACAAGAAAGATGACATAATAAAAATGTTCTATGATACTTGTATCCAAAATGGTAGCTGATTGAACATTTCCAATCATTTTTCCCATACATATGACTCACTCTGTATAACAATACATATTATAATATAACAACATATAATACATATAATAATTCATACAAGAATAGGCCTTGTTTCTCTTTCAAGAATGAGTAAATAAATATTATGCTGGATACCCACACAACAGTGACAGTGAACTGTGATCATATATTTTCCACGTGTTTGAATTGGACTGTTCACATCGCGGTCATTGTGACATTCCTATCCCGGTCGAGCGAGTATGAATAATCCAAATAGAACTTACAGAAATTATATTTTCACTTTCACTGTTGTGTGCGAATCCTCAGTTTCAACTGTTAGGCCCATGTTATACGAGCGCTAATGCCGCGGCGTTAACGCTGAACCAAGTTATATACAGCGTGGTTAGCGCTCACCATGGAAGTACCATTGCCCAGTTGACGGGTCGCTAAAAACGCCGCGTTTACGCCGCGGCATTAGCGCTTTATAACATGGGCCTTAGGGTACGTTTATGTCGGAGCTGCGATGAAAATCGATCTTGGGTCCTGACCATCGATAAGAGCATCGATAATGGCTCGGTCCATTTTCGAAGCTAGTATCGAGTTGTAGAATACAAAGTACAACATGGACCAATATTTTTTCATGATTTGGGTTGATTTATATGTGGAGTTTCGTAATCAAGTGACATTTTCTTTACTTTATAAAACTATTTCTTATTCAATTACAAATTCTATCTTATTGTCATGATGATAATGAAACATAATATAGACCTGGATGTATGCATTTCAAGAATAAATTCAATTGTTTTCTATTTATCAAAGAATATAACTTCTTGTATCCTAATGTTAGCATTAATCGCTCCTCTGCCATGATAGGACTTATGTGATAATTATTCCAGTCCTTTTGGAGATTATTGGAAACTCTCGTCAAAATGTAGTCGAAAGTTTCTATTTCCATTGTCATATAGTCAAAAAATTTTTGGAAGATGGAGATTTAAAATGGGAAGATGGAGATTTAGAATACAATGAGTCATTAATCGTGATTACCTTGCAGCTTATGAGAAAATTTTCACAAAAGGAACTGAGAAGCAAAGTTTTTAAGAAGATTGCATAGCAACGTACAATGCATACCAGAGGATTTTCCAAAACCTGATTTCAGCTTTTTCACTAGTTCATGGTGTTATGCTGCATGCAACATTCATAAAAATAATCCACATTCTCGGTGTGCCTTATTCTCCGCCCAGCATTATAATTCTTTGTTGTTTAAAAATATGTATCAAACAAATAATTTCTTGTGCGAAAACAATCGAATGCAAAGTATGAAAATGGCTCCGATGTACACAAATTCACAGAAAAGAAACTTTGCTCGTTATGGATTCTTCTACAACGGAAAGGATCTACAGTGTGTTTATTGCCAGCATGCATTGAGACTGCATAAAGCGCGTACATGTTGTCTATCGTCAATTGATGAAGAAAGACCGCTTAATTACTCTATAATAGTTCCTGCCTACACCTAGTTTTCTTCATTCGTTCAACATCATGGATCCGAGAAAGTGGCTGGCTCCCGACAACGAATTGGAAGTGAGGTTAAAAAACTGTATTGATTGGTACGATGAGTGTGAAAGTGCAATTAGGAAATCAACTCCTGAAAATTATAGTTTGGCGAAGCAATTGAAGACATTTTTCTAAGCACGGTGAATTTAAATGATATAAGAGACTATCTATGTTATTATCGTCCTCATAATTTATGTATAATAAGCTAATTAGAATTGAAGATGAAGTTATGTGTTGTTGTAGTGAAATGTGTAAATAAACGTTTTCTGCCTTCAAACGATTTTTCATTCCGATATCCCATTCACGTTTTTTAGTTTAGTTGCTGCTTAGAGCTAGAGCAGACACCACGTGTGTGGTAATCTTTAGTGCACGTGCGCCTATAACACGTGCATCTCATTAATTAGAGCTAGAGCAGACAGCACGTGTGGGGTAATCTTTAGTGCACGTGCATATCATCAATTAGAATTCTTTCCCCCTCATTCGACTCGCATCAAACATCTGCAAGATGCAGTGTTATGGTTTTTCAAAATTCAAAAAATTATCTCGTCTCTTGATGTCAATTTCATTTAATGAATTTGATTCAATTGCGAAGAATATTAAATTTTCAACAGGATGTCAAGATGTTGATTTACCGTTAACAAAAACAGAAATGTACACTTTTCGATTCTATCTGAGATTTTCGAACTGCTCAATATTCTAGACAGCGGTCATCTACATTATGATTGTACAAATGATTCGCCATTATCTGTTCAAAATTCCGATGAACTTTGGAAATGCTTGTACGATATTGCAGATAAAAAATGTAAAAGAACGTAGAGATTTATAGCATTAGATGAGAGAGAATTTCTCAATTCAATTAGATATAGAGAGAGTCATTGACCTCACTTTAATATGGATTCACTTTAATCTGTCACCAAGGAATTTTTCCCTCTCATCTATACTGGGAGAATTTCTCAATTGATTCTTATCTCCTTTCGGAAGGGAGCGGGAAGAGATGGCATGAGTAAAAGAAGGATCTCTATCTCTATCCTCATCATAGAAGCGCAATGGATTCACTTCAATTTGTCACTATAGCATTAGATGTAGAAATATGAATTCACTTCAATTTGTCACCAAAGGAATTTTTCCCTCTCAAGAGATTTTTTTTCCCCCACATCTTTAGAATTCACCTCAATCTGTCACCATAGCATTCAGATGTAGAAATATGAATTCACTTCAATTTGACAGTAGACAGAGAGGAATTTTTCCTCCTAAAAGGGAATTTTTTTTCCCTCACCTGGAGAGAGAGAGAGATATCTCCCTCTCACTCACTCCCCCTCACCTCCACTGGACAGGGGGAGGGGGAAATCTATTTTTAGAACACCCCCCCCCTACAGGCGGGGGAAGGGAGGAGGGATGGACGAGGGGGGAGAGGGGGGAGGGGGATCTCGAGCAAAAAAGTGGCTTCAATATCCCAAATTATCTCTACTTGCTGTCTTAAATCTTTATACAAATGATGATACTCCCCAAATACATTCCTCTCCACATTGATAGATGTGCATAATATTCACGTTCTCTACAACCTAGTTAATGCTTTACTGTATTCGATGCAAAAATAAAATCTTCATCAGAATCGCTCATTATAGCATACACAAATTGGTTTTTCAATACATGAACTCACGAATCAAGCTTTAAGCACGACTGTCGGCATGAACAGTCGATAGAAGCTGAGCGCTACTCCCTACTAGCATCGCTTCTCTCATCGTTGCTAGGATCGTTTATCACAGCTCCGACATAAACGTACCCTCACTCTTCAATCAAATAATGAGAGCTCAAAATAAACCTCATTTCTTCTCTCCCAATAATGTTTATGGTCCTTGTTATGTGTGAAATTGAAGAATAGAGTTTATTGACATCGTTAATAATGAAACCATGCCCTCATTTGTCATTCAAAAGTATTAGTTGTTGATTTTTTATTCTAATCACTTTCTATTCCAGGTGGCAGTGACAAACGATCAGTTAAAGAAATGGCTGCGAGTTTGAGCAGACATGGAAGTGACGATTCCAAAAAGAAAGAATCTAGTGAGTGCTTTGAATATTATGGCTACTTTGAATTCGATATTTTAAATAAATTTGTATAACTTCTTTACATATGCAAATTTTAATTTTTCATCTCCCACACTATAGTAATACTTGTGAAGGCATTTCTAAAAACAGGTTTTCCTAATATACTGTATTTCTAATCTAATCTAACGTTTTTTCATGTATGTGCATCGTGGTATTTTTCTCACTTGTTCCATTTTATCATAGAGAAAAGATAGCATAGGAAAATATCCCATGGTATAGGGCGTATATGTTCCAAATTTCACTATTAACTCAAGCTGATAGTCCTCGTAGTTATTTTTCGTGAAGCTATATATGATGCTGGTAGTCTCTCATACTGTGCCGTTCTTAGGCTCAACTCACACTTACGCGACTCAGGTCGAGAAGAGACTCGACTCTAGTCGAGAGCATGTGTTTCCGAATGGTGATACTCAGACTAGTCGATTCTAGTCTCCAAGACGTCACCATTTGAAAACACATGCTCTCGACTAGAGTCGAGTCTGTTCTCGACCTGAGTCGCGTAAGTGTGAGTTGAGCCTTACACCCGGCTGAAAGAGTAATAATTGACCGAGCGAAGTGAGGTCTAAGATCAAGTCGACGGTTTTGCATTTCTCTTTATGTTTATATGTTCCGCATTTAAAGCGAAACGCAGCAATAGATTTTCATGAAATTCGACAGGTATGTTCCTTTTTTAATTGCGCGTCGACGTATATACAAGGTTTTTGGAAATTTTGCATTTCAAGGATAATATTAAAGGAAAAAGAGCCTCCTTCATACACCAATATTAGAGTAAAATCAGACTATAGAATTATTCATCATGAACCAGCTGTCGAGTGGATTACAAATTGCATGCAATAACGCTTGCAGTTAATATCTCAATGTAACTTGGTAAAAGATCAGCTATCGTGTAGACTATTAATTGCATTCAATGAGGCATGCAATTGATAACTCGAAATAGCATAGTATTTTCTCCCGACGTTTCTCTGCTTTCAACTCGGTAAGCTTTTAATGGTAATAGCATAGTTGTTTACAACACATTATTAGCATTGTCGGTACAACAACCCAAACAGCCATTAGTTTTTTATACACCAATATCTCGCCGACACGAAAGGACAGGACATAATTTACTCTGATTGACAGTATTAGTGGAGGCTGTGGTTTGTAACTGCGAGAGGTGTACTGTTCACAGAACTACTAGTAGACAGTAGTCGACTGTAATCGGCTTGAGTTAACAAAAATCAACTTGATATTTGGAAAATAAATTACCTATACCATAGGATATCCTCTTATGCTACTTTTTTCTCTATGATTTTATACTATGCCTGACTATACATTACATTCACTACTCTTTTCTCTGAGGTCTATGAATCAATTTTCTGTAGCTTATTAATTATTCGTAGTTTTTTTAATAATCTGATATATCTTTTAAAAATTTAGTTTTCTAATTGATTTATTCATTTAGTTTTGAATACCGATACCTGCTTAATTTTGATGTATCGTTTCACCTGTAATTTTATGTGTTTAGCTTTCAAGTGTAAGCTTCAATGTGTTTATCATTTGTAACTGCGAGATATTCAACTTTCAAACATTGTACAATTATAGTCCGAGAGATATTACTTTTAACATGGAGAGGGGAAACCAGTTTCCCCTTCCAGAGTTTGTAGCATGGACAGAGTAGTGGAGAGGAGTAAGCATGCTGCGCACAATTGGATGCTGACACAAAAGTAGGGAGAATGCTGTTAGGTAGTGGGAGTGATCAGTGAAGGAAAGAGTATCGGGTGTCTCTGTCTTCGAGTGAGAGCCGTGTTAAAAGAAATATCTCTCGGACTATAGTCGAGATTGGAAAACAATTTCACTGAAGCTAATAAACTTTAACATATTTCTATAAATCGATATTTCTATGCTTCATATATTATGCTTAATTTAATATTTTATTTTGTTAATGCTTTCTCTTCTTGTGTTAATGCTTCATTTTTATAATTTATTTTAATTTGTCACAGGCTTAGAAAGGAATGTTCATTTTAGGAGATCGCAACATAAGACTAATTGCAACGATAAGCCAAAGGTGCTGTACATATTATTTCTTTTATTTTCATTCTACATTTATTTTATTTGTATAACTTGTTTCTGATTCAGTATTTTAAACTCTTATAATAATTAATCCAAGTTCTCTTTTAAGTTTACATGTTTAGGCTCGGTCTCCGAGCTCGGGATTTAGCTAAGTTCTTGACGTCAAACAGCTGGAGTCAGAAAATTGGCTTTCCAAAACGGGGAATAGTCGCAGTTTTTATTTTTTATTTCTATAATTGGAAAGGTTTTCCTTGACAAAATTAAACATTCTTAAATAATTCAAGATGGCTGAAACTTCACACTATTTTCACTTTATTATTTTTATTTTGTGTTAAATTTTCTAGTTTTTGACTATGACAATGACTGCGACCACGCCCTGTTTCGAAAAGCCAATTTTTGACTCTAAAGTCAAGAATTTAGCCGAATCCCGAGCTCGGATTGGTTGTTATAAATAGCATTTACCTGACTTCTCTTAAATTGTACAGTTCATTATAATTTACTGCCGAACAACTGAATATACATTGATATATCATATCTCTGAATCAATTCAAAGATTTTTTCAAGATGATATACTATTGTAAAACCAATTCCATTCAACCTTAAAGGTCGTTTCTGATCCTGATTCTCTAGTATTCTCTTAAAATTAAATAAAAAGACGTTGTCGAAAACCACAGATTTTATTGTAAGTTAGAAAGACCGTTTCGGTTGTTACACCATTGTCAATCTCTGATAAACTAAAACCATAAAGAAACCATAGCATGAGTAGATATCCCATGGTATAGGGCGTTTATGTCGCAACTTTTACTGTTATCTCAAGCCGGTAGTTCACGTAGTTCTTCTCATAGTTCTGGTAGTCTCAAATTGTGCCGTTCATACACTCTCACCCCAACAAACAGTAAAAATTGACAATAATCGACAGTAATCGGCTTGAGATAACCGTAAAAGTTGCGACATAAATGCTCTATACCATGGGATATCTACTCATGCTATTGTTTCTCTATGCTAAAACTAAATACAAAAGCAGCAGAATTTATACTAGTAGGCGAGTACTACTATTGGTCAAGGGCATGAACGCCTGTCATTGGCCCAGCTAGACATTCTCCTCCCATTTAACGGTATAAAAGAAACATCACAAAATGGCGGTTTAAGCAACAGACTCGCCATGATAATAAAATTTACTTTCAGTACAAAATAAATTATTTCATGTTCTGGCCATCATGTTATTATGTAGCTTTCATGTTCTGAAGCTTGTGCTTATTAACGTTTACTGCTGAAAGTTCAATTGTTTCATTAACAGCTCATGAATTTGAATGCGCATTCCATGTGATTCTCGATAAATAGCTCTTAAAGTAACATCTACTATGATTGATCAATGTCTATGTGCTTGTGTAACCTACAATGTAGAAAACGAACCTTTTTTATTTAGACTATACTCTCCTCCAATCTAATAATGATGTATTTATTTTTTGTTGTTGGTTATCTATCTTGTTTCCACTATTATTATCACTATTAAATTTTATAAAACTTTTAAGTGAAAAAGCACTTACATTATTTGATGTGGCGACGTCCGCTTCGTGCTGGTATCGCACATTTTCAAGCCCAAAAATGGGCCACATCAAATAATGTGAGTGCTTTTTCACTTTAAAGTTTTATAAAATTTAATAGTATTTATTTTTGTTATCATTATCTATATTGTGCTTAATAATCTCAATTTTGTATTGATTCAGTAAAAGTATCTTGTGAATTTATTTATTTAGCGTATGGCAGATACACAACACATATAAAGCTCATGAGTTTCAAATTCCTACATACACACTGTATATTTCCAATCTCTTTGAGATGTTGTGTAGTTTTCGGTCAGGAGAACATAAGTTTGTTTGACCGCCATCATTTGCTAGTCTATTTAGCGTCAAACAATGTGCACCATGGAGACGAACTAGCGTTACACATGTTTGAGTTATAAAAACTGGTTGCTGGAACAATTTTGAGGTGAATTATTGTTTTGGGGTTAATTCGAATGTTGAGTAAAGTTTTTTGTGTGATTTGCAGGTGACAGTGGTTAGTGAGGATTACAAAATCGAACTGACGAATAAGTTGCGCTCACTGCCAGTGACCTTCCCACCAACCTGTCCGGTAGACGACTCAGTCGATGTCTAGAATCGACTAGACGACTCAGTCGATGTCTAGGATCGACTAGACGACTCAGTCGATGACTAGGATCGACTAGACGACTCAGTCGATATCTAGGATCGACTAGACGACTCAGTCGATGTCTAGAATCGACCCAATTCTAAATTATTGTTATCATCTAGGGCATAAAAACTCGTTCAGTACTATAATCCTAGAAACCATCTTAGTATTTATCAATTCAAAAACATCCAGTTATTGTCGAACTATAATAGTCTGTCTAGATTTATTCAAAATTGACTATTGAGTTTCACCTAAATGCTTCTTCTCTCTTTAAACGTTTTCCAACGTATATCCCATCATCATATTATAATATTTAGTGAGAAATCAAATTTAAAACTACTGTGTAGTATTTTTAAATGTTATTTTGGAGGGCCCTTTCAGTGTATAAGTAAAGTAAGAATCGAATCAACCAGTGTTCCGTCTTCATATATAGTTCATTATTTTATATTCATCAAAACCTTAGTAAGAAAACAAATCCGAAATTACTGTGTAATATTTTTAATCTTATTTTTGAGGCCAGTTATTACATTAAGTATTTATCAGTATACCAAGAATTTAATCTATCAGTGTTCCATCTTGATTTGTTTTATTCATCAAAACTGTATTAAATTACGAAACTGATTGAAAAATGTATGATATTGGTAGTTTTGAAGTGGTAATTTCAAAAGTAATTATTCTGGGAAGAACATGATGGTTTTAAGCGTTGATAACACTTTTTACAGTATCTTGATATTGTCTAACTCATATTTTTTATTAATTTAAGTAGCTGCCAATTACTTCAACTTCGAATTGAAAATAATTTAAATTATGCAAAAGCTTCCCTTTCTAAACTCCATAATAGTCCATAATAAATTAGGGTTGTACAAAACAAAACCTAGAAATTTGAGCTTTTAATGAAGAGAGTTATTCAATTATCAATTTTAATTTATTTAAACACGCAGAATACATACAAAACAATTGCAATAGAACAGTTACAGCAATAAAAGCACAATAGAAACTGAGATTTGGTAATGGTTTAGTGTATTGATTTAACAACACATCAAAAAGGTTGACAAAAATATTTTACTTCTATTTCTCGCGCTTGTGAGGTACATTTCAACTTCTACTTCAGCTCATTTATAGGCTTGCATTAGTGATAATACTGTCACCATCTAAATTTTCCAAACTTATTCATCTCAAGTGCAGTGCCTTTTGTTATTGGCAGATATACAATAAAAATGGTTTCAAGACAAATTGAACCCCCTTCATAATCATTCTCCAAGTTTGTTTGTATGTTATTACTCAAAATTTTCACAATCTAATATACTCCTTGGAATGATCTTGTAATTGACTGATTCTCATCAATTATGAAGTAAAATTGATGAATTGAAATTACCAATTACTGTTTTAGAATGCATAATTTCGGTGATATACTTTAATTTGCCAATATTACTTGCTCAATATTAAGTCTTCATTCCAGAATTAGGCAAGAAAAACACAAATCTAAAATAGCTTTATAGATTCAAGTGATATATTGTTCGAATCTGTGAGACTAATCTAAAGAAAAATTGAAATGAAGTTCGTTTATTAGGAATCAATAATTACTAATGCTGTTTAATTATAATTAGGCATTTATTTATATATCAATTATAGTTTGTGCCAAATACGTAGAATCATTTTTAGCTTTTTTGATATTAATATTGTATAGGTCTTCAATTAACAAAAAAAGTATTGGAATGCATAGCATCAGTATAGATAATAAGTTCATGATCTAATTTAGCAAATAATTTTCCATTCAAATCATATCTGGCTTTTTCCTCTGTATTCTCAGTGTTCTTCATCAGTCTGTTCTATTCTTAATATCTTCATTTTTCTATTATTCCCAATATAAATTTTGTCCTCCCTCTTCCGCATCAGGATTTAAATCTTATTGATGTTTAAATCAAAAATGGTCAAATTATAATCCTATCAATTCTATTTCCAATTTATTATTATAAAAAATAAAGTTCTTGACAGTATTAATTTGTTTTTCCGATCTGTCTAAAGCTGTAAAAATTATTGAAATGAAATCTATGTAGGGTAGAAAGTATTGCTCGATATTTTTCCTTGAAATTTTCAACAAACATAAATTATTACAGTTGAAAAACTATTGGTAGACCTACCTTTCAAGTTGTATTTTGAGTTATCCAACTCTAATAATAATATAATGTATATTTTTATGGTTGTAGGTAAAATATGAACATATTTATCCAAAAAATGTATCATTCAAAACATTTGAATTGAGCTGAATATAGTCCAGCTTCATTGATTGGATAAAATTCTCCATTTTTCTTAAACAAATTCCTTAGAAATACGCTTAATAAAAGCACAATATTTAAAACAATAAAATAATGCGGTACCTTTCTTCATCAATTTATTGATTTGCATGATTCTACATAACGGTACCGATCTTTGTTGGAATTACATTATACTCCGCATTACATAGGTAGTTTTTAGGTCTTTGTAAATACAGTATTCGATATAGAGCAATTAAACATTTAAAACATTAATAAAGACTTGAGTTATGATGGAGAAGTTTTAAGAACTTGATCATGCGGTTCATAGTTGGCTACATGCTTTCCTTTAACTGCGCACAACCCCAAGTTTTTTAGGTAACATTACCTCAAGAGAAGCTTGAGACATCAACTTGTATATTTAGATAGGAAAAAGCATCGAGAGATCCATTGTAAAACTATAAAAGTTCGTTTATAAAAGTGAATCATTAAGAAGCACATGTAATATTTGTATTATATATCTGAAAAAACTCATCTAGATTTAGAATATAAGTAATCCATAGTTGATAAATACTGTACTGCATTTTGTATTATATTCATAATATAATCTTAAAACTTATAATTTTCAGTATTCAAAAACACTAAAGTAATTCTAAAACATTTGACATTAGGAACAACTGATTAATTAATTCCACAATAATTGCCATAGAATAATAATAATAATATGTTAACTACATGCCCTAGTTATTGTTCGTGAAAAACGTTGAGTTAATATGAATGAGAAAGCAATTTGAATTATTGATTATCTCATCAATTTTTGTTTATCTCTTTCACAAGTATGCAAACTTGTACACTTATAGTCTGAAACTAATTGTTTTGTAAATATCAATCTGTAAATCAAATTATGTTTTTCTGAAGCTAGTTTATTGTCATAGAGCTTTCTTCATCCATTTTCAACTATTACCGACGATGGTATTAATAATGTACCACATTCCTAGGATAAGTTTTATTAAATTTAATATACCATTAATTTTTTTTTAATTTTATATCGTATCATGCTATAACCTATTAAATTATTCATCTATTCAATCTTGAATTTTAAAGTTTGTAATTGATGAATTAGTATGAGAGATAGAGGATGAGTTTTTTATATTTCTGTTACTGTTGGAAAGAAAATATTACTATTTTCAAAAACATGAACAATACCTTCAAGACAAACGAGTATAATTTTCCTAGTTGAGGTTTTTTGAGTTGAGGATCAAACCTGTTTTAAATGTAACTTCAAACTCTGCAACCCCTCTTTTAGGAGAAAGCATCGATAGATCACATCTTTGAAAAACTATGAAAATTTGATTTTGAATCATTATGAAGCACATGTTTTATGCTGATTAATTATTCATACTTTAAATCTAATCCTAAATAATTCTAATCCTAACTTTAATTCTAATCCATCTATATACCGCGTGTCTATTATGTTTCAAAATAATTCAAATTTTAATAAATTCTTACAGTATTGTTACGATACTCTACATTAAGTATTATTCTAACTCCTGTTGATCAGTATTTATGCATCAATTTTTATCTTAATATGAATTGTTGAGTTTTTCGAGAAACTACATACAGTATAATTTATGTAATTTAAATTACGGTTCTGAATTTCATAAGTCCTCTTGCAATCTCTTGTGACCTCATTTTTTGTGATTTAGCCAACAAGAGATCGCTACATCGCTTTGGATATAATAGTCATCAAAATCGATACAACATATAAAATTGGTGGTCTTTAGAATTTATTGCAAAAAATCGGAAAGAGCTTTCGATCATGTAGTAATAAATGGGCTTTATCCGAACCATTCAGTGTAACATTTCAAGTATTAAATTAATCATGTTTAAATTTTTTAATTTACGAACTTTAACCATGACTTTCCTCGATAAAATTCATTGTAACTCTTGTACTTTTCTTCCTAATACCTAATATTATTGTTTCAACTTGAATATTTCATGTTCCACTTCTATTAAATGATTCATTACTAATTTTATAACTATTCAATGTTTGCCAAGTAAATTACACATTCCAGCTGCTAATGCTCTTCCTAAATCCTTATATTATTATTTTTGTTTGTAGAAATTTATTGTTGTTAATTTGTTTTAATTTTATAAGTATAATCTGTTCTTAAATTTCTTGTTATAAATTCTTTATGTTATTTCAATCATATTGTGAAAATTTATAAAGGTAACAATAAAAAATAGGCATTCAATTTAGCCTGATTGTACATGAATTTATTATTTCTTCACTACTCTAATCCAACCCCTAAAACAGATTTGATGGAGAAAAGTTATGGAATTTTTTTTCTTCAACAAGTAGTACCGGTATGTACCGTACCCATGCTTTGAACCAGAGGTCCTTAAGCTGCGTACAGATATGCGCGCCTCCAACCCGCACCGCGCACGCTCCGCCCTCGTTCCTCCATCGCTCCGCCCCCGCTCTGCAGTCGCACCGATCATGAACGTTAAAGGAGATCTCTTCTCGCGTTCCACTCTTGCGCCCCGGTCGATCATCAATCGATCTGCTCGAGTGAAGTTCGGTTGCGGAGCAGAGCGAAAGTCTGTACGCACCTTTAGATGTATCAACAATTTGACACAAATAAGTATTTACATGTTAGGTACTATTATAGCCTAATCTATTTCACTGTGTTATTAGTTAAATTTTTGCTTTATTTCATTTCATTTATTACTTTTATCTCGAATCTTATACGGTAACCTACACAGTAAATTCTTCACCGTACTTTTATTAATTTCAAATTTGTCTTTTCTTACTCGTGTTTGGCAGGTGGCTTTGCCTATGAAATTGGTATAACAGCCTTCACGCGGCTGCTTGAAAGATACTGTAATATACCATATTTAAATTTGTTCAATGAGTTTCTTCATACTATAATATTGTTTAGTTGGTTCAAGCTTTAAAACCATTCTTTCCAAGTGAAATAAAATAAATAACGTATCGGTTCTTAAAAAAATAGCAGAAATCTGGTACTCACTGATAAACTATATTGAGCTGTCAAACAAAATCTTCAACTAACTTATGTAGCCTACCTTATTTATTGTACCAATTCCTAACTATCAACTTGCAACTAGTTTTTGTAACTCATTGTACAAAACTTGAATCTACTAATAATTAACTTTATTTCATACAGAATAATTCATATTATAAAAAAGTAAGTTGATACCCTACTGTGCTAACTCCAACATCAAGTGTTCAATTCAAAAAGACCGCCGAGAAATCTTGCTCCACTACATATCAAGATGGTCTTGACTTCGTGATGATGGCGTTTTGTGTGGAGTCGCGCCATTTCTTCAGAAACAAAAACCATGTACGTTAGAATTTTAGGTTTGAGGTTATAATGTTGAACAGAACTATACAAATATTACTTTGAAATAATATCAATGAGGTAATCTTTATATTCTCTTGGAGTTTATGAAGTTGATAAAAGTGTGGTGGTCTCATCAGTAAAATAGTATCGGCGCTATAAAAATCAGGTAATTATTTGATACACAATAATGTTGTTTTAAAACTTGAAATGGTTGATTGAAAAGTTTTGATTTGTTTTGTTTTAAAACTCTTAGATAATGTTTTTTTCATTAGAAATAATTAAGAAATTATCCTGATTTTGTTGAATAGTAGATTAACATTTTCAAATTCATATAAATTTGAAACTTCGAAAAATATTATTTTACGTTTTCAAATATAATTATCTCATGTCACAAAGTTACAGTAACTTGAAAAAATAATGTTCCCAACTATAGTATATTTAGCTATCATAGAACTGCTATTTAATTATTTTAATTCAGCTTAAGTTGAGTAAGTACCGTAGGCCTACTTGAAAAATGAAAAAAATCTTAGTTCTAGATAGTATAACCTTTGAATTCTATAGAAAGCTTCACGAAAGCACTGAATCATGTGCTTTGGTATACCTTTCTATTTAGTTGTTTACCCAAAAGGATTACCGTTTATTTGTACTCCGTGACAAAAGTAAGATGGCGGTCAAACTATATTGTCATTATGCGCATCAAAATATTTATTCAATTCATTCATTGAGTAGAATGAATTTTTCTTAGCCAAACCTCAGCTTTGTTTTTGAAGACGCTTCCCTGCAAGTTTCCTTACGTTAACAGGTCGTGAAACATGGTATTGCAAAGTTGGGGAAATAATTATTTTTCTAGTCAGCTCTACAGATTGGGGTGTCAATTGTTAGTTTCCTCCATGTTAAAAGATAATGCCTCAAAACTTGACTGCTCTTGAGTCGTGATGTCCTTGATATGCAGCGGACTGAACCATATATACACTGGTTGAAGACCGTAAAGATGCCCAGTTTCACAAATATATGTTTACAGTGCTTACTGATGTCCTGCTGGTGTTCAGAAGCTCATTGTCAAAGTGGCTTGTTGGAAGGAGCTTCCACCGGTTAGAGGATTTTTTCGGCGAAAGCATTGCTGGACTGTGACGCTGCCTACAGTTTTATGTACCATGCTTAATTGACACGATCTATCCAGGAAGACCTGGCCATGATGTCGACTTTGGATATTTGGATATCACTCAAAGTGCATTATTCTAGAACTTGAACATCAGCATACTCTTGCAGTGTTATACCCCTCCCCTCAAGCAGGAGATAAGAATGGAATAGGGCAGAGTATGATAAAATAATGATTATTGTATTCAAGATGCAAAGATTATTATATTTGTAAAGCACACCAAAACCAAATAACCAAATGCAATCACCAAACTCAGTCTATGCAGTAAATAAATCACCTGTACCAATTTGGTGCAAACTCCACCAATGCGTTCTGTCCACTTGAAGCCATGGCAAATCGTAGGATTTTGTGACAAATGATGGATGATCAGAATCAGCAAGGCTGTAGAGTCCATATTTCAAAGTCCCAGCCCAGTGGGTCTTCCCCTCATTCGAGCAGACTATTTTTTACAAACCACCGTTTTACACTGCTAAAAACTCTGAGCATGTAAATAAATAAATAAATAAGTTTATTTGTTTAAAGTGTTAGCTCATACAAAGAGTTGCTCTTACATTAACAATATTTCAACTTTTCACATGCTATTTAAATAACTGCATAACATTTCAATAGATAATAATACTAATATTTTATTTTAACTGTCTCTAACAAATTTTAAATTTTCACATGCTATTAAAATAATTGCATAACACATTGATAGATAACACATCAATTGATAACATATCAATAGATACCGTATTAATATTAAGTTCATTTAACTATCCATAACAATATGACGGTAAAACAAAATTAGTGCATCAAAACAGGCCTAATAACAATAGAAGTGACAATAAAAACAAACAATTGAATTATCTGGCATTTCAACTTAAATTCTGTTGTGTCCATTATTAATTCCCCAATTCTAACCGCACTTCTGTATAGCTATATAAATTTTTAATTTTCTCTGTGCTAAAATTTGACAGTAGTACCATTAATTGGTCTTCGACATGACTACATTTTGATATATTTGTAAGTATAACTCATGTAAGCATACTTGCTCCACAATATTAATAATTATTATATGTTTATTCATAAATAAATTATTCATCACACCTAATTATTACATGCTCGTCATCTAATCTACATTTTTCCATTTCTAGGTTAATATGAAGGACCTCACGCATTATTTCAACTCACCTTCGCCATCTTTGAAGAAACCTGAGACAAGTCCAGCTGAAAATAAAACTTTAGTGGATGAGAAAACACCAAAAATGAATAAAAAGGTCAGAAAGAAGAGATTAAAACTTGATAAGTTGACTCCTCCTCAGACTGCAGACAGCAGACAGGATCCTCCTATTGCTGAAAATGGGACTGAAGTTGCAAAAAGTGAAGTAGTAAATGGTGATTCCAGTGTTATTGAGGTTGGCAGTGATACAGGTTGTAATACAGCAAGTGAAAGAAAGAAGAAAAAGCGGAAACTATCTCCAAGCTGCGAAGATGCGTCAAAGCGAACAAAACGGAAAGTAGCAAAAGGTAGATTGAACCATATATACACTGGTTGAAGACCGTAAAGATGCCCAGTTTCACAAATATATGTTTACAGTGCTTACTGATGTCCTGCTGGTGTTCAGAAGCTCATTGTCAAAGTGGCTTGTTGGAAGGAGCTTCCACCGGTTAGAGGATTTTTCGGCGAAAGCATTGCTGGACTGTGACGCTGCCTACAGTTTATGTACCATGCTTAATTGACACGATCTATCCAGGAAGACCTGGCCATGATGTCGACTTTGGATATTTGGATATCACTCAAAGTGCATTATTCTAGAACTTGAACATCAGCATACTCTTGCAGTGTTATACCCCTCCCCTCAAGCAGGAGATAAGAATGGAATAGGGCAGAGTATGATAAAATAATGATTATTGTATTCAAGATGCAAAGATTATTATATTTTTAAAGCACACCAAAACCAAATAACCAAATGCAATCACCAAACTCAGTCTCGCAGCAAATAAATCACCTGTGCCAATTTGGTGCAAACTCCACCAATGCGTTCTGTCCACTTGAAGCCATGGCAAATCGTAGGATTTTGTGACAAATGATGGATGATCAGAATCAGCAAGGCTGTAGAGTCCATATTTCAAAGTCCCAGCCCAGTGGGTCTTCCCCTCATTCGAGCAGACTATTTTTTACAAACCACCGTTTTACACTGCTAAAAACTCTGAGCATGTAAATAAATAAATAAATAAGTTTATTTGTTTAAAGTGTTAGCTCATACAAAGAGTTGCTCTTACATTAACAATATTTCAACTTTTCACATGCTATTTAAATAACTGCATAACATTTCAATAGATAATAATACTAATATTTTATTTTAACTGTCTCTAACAAATTTTAAATTTTCACATGCTATTTAAATAATTGCATAACACATTGATAGATAACACATCAATTGATAACATATCAATAGATACCGTATTAATATTAAGTTCATTTAACTATCCATAACAATATGACGGTAAAACAAAATTAGTGCATCAAAACAGGCCTAATAACAATAGAAGTGACAATAAAAACAAACAATTGAATTATCTGGCATTTCAACTTAAATTCTGTTGTGTCCATTATTAATTCCCCAATTCTAACCGCACTTCTGTATAGCTATATAAATTTTTAATTTTCTCTGTGCTAAAATTTTACAGTAGTACCATTAATTGGTCTTCGACATGACTACATTTTGATATATTTGTAAGTATAACTCATGTAAGCATACTTGCTCCACAATATTAATAATATTATATGTTTATTCATAAATAAATTATTCATCACACTAATTATTACATGCTCGTCATCTAATCTACATTTTTCCATTTCTAGGTTAATATGAAGGACCTCACGCATTATTTCAACTCACCTTCGCCATCTTTGAAGAAACCTGAGACAAGTCCAGCTGAAAATAAAACTTTAGTGGATGAGAAAACACCAAAAATGAATAAAAAGGTCAGAAAGAAGAGATTAAAACTTGATAAGTTGACTCCTCCTCAGACTGCAGACAGCAGACAGGATCCTCCTATTGCTGAAAATGGGACTGAAGTTGCAAAAAGTGAAGTAGTAAATGGTGATTCCAGTGTTATTGAGGTTGGCAGTGATACAGGTTGTAATACAGCAGTGAAAGAAAGAAGAAAAAGCGGAAACTATCTCCAAGCTGCGAAGATGCGTCAAAGCGAACAAAACGGAAAGTAGCAAAAGGTAGATTGAAAATTATCAATGTTCCTTCAGATTCTCCGGACTCGTCGAATTCTCCAAAACCACAGTTGGAAGTCCCGAACGATTCCGGGCTAGCCAAAGATATCTAGTGAATTCTTTACTGGTTGACAAGTTGAGTATGTTGGTTAGTGACCATGAAGACGATGGTGGCTATGAGATTGAGGATGATTCAGACCAAGACGAAGATTACAGTTCGAAGAAGGTTAAGCGAAAGAGAAAGAAGAGAAGAGCACAAAAAGAACGTCCGTTGAGAAAGATGGAACAGTGGCAACACCTCTGGTGAATGACAATTTAGGGGAGAAAGAAAGTTCGGAAAGATTGTAGAAGTTGAAATGTGGCAGAGAAAAGGAACAGTTTGTTCAGTTACTATTCGAAAGTTGATAAAAGTGTGATAAACAAGGAGAGAACGTCGGAGAAGATTAGAGTACAAGCACTTGTGCATACTCCGCCCATGGAAACGTCGATCCTCGTCGAATCACACTCCGTCTTCGTCTGCTAAAGCATCGTTGAAGAAAAGTTTATTCGTCTGCAAAGGGAATGATGAAAGCTTCCGATGCCATCGAGGTTGTAAGTTCGGAGGAAATAGTGCAATCTGGGACACTGAATGCCGAAAACAGCTGTGATACGAGTGCCACGTTATTGAATGATAGTAATAGTTGTGTTGCGGCTGAATTGGACGTGAAAACTGTTCATGATTGGAAGATAAAAATCAACTCTAAACTCACAAAATCAGGTAATATTCCATTTTTTGAATTTTGAATGTTTACAGTTGGCCGAACTTATTAAAAACTTTCTATTTCCAATTTCCTTGATACTTTTTTCACAGTCAGCTACGCGAAATTCGATCAATGTTATTTGATTGAGCTTACTTAACTCGATCATTCATTAAGGGCCGGTTTCCGAGCTCGGGATTTAGGTGAGTTCTAGACTTTGAGCAGCTGGAATCACAAAATTGGCTTTCCGAAACGGGGCATAGTCGCAGTAAATAGTTGCAGCAAAGTAAATCATTATTTTTCTCATTTCTATGATTGGGGAAACGTTTTTCCTTGATGAAATGAAACATTCCTAAATAATTAAAAATAGCTAGCTGAAACTTAACTCTATTTTCTCTTTATTCTATCTTGGGTTCAATTTTCTAGTTTTTTGAAATTTAATTTAAACCTGACTTTGACTACGACTACGCCCCGTTTCGGAAAGCCAATTTTCTGACTCCAGCTGTTCTAAGTCTAAAACTTGGCTAAATCCCGATCTTGGAAACCTGCCCTAAGAATCTGAAGAGTGCCTCATCAACATCAAAATTGTGATGACTTTCTCTATGTTATCGAGACACTTTTGATGTCCGTACTTTCTCTCTACATGTCCGTACTTTCTCTCTACATGTCCGTACCACAGCAGTCTTTTTTCTTGTATTTTATTTAATATTTCTGTAATCTTCATTCTGTTTCTAATCATTTCATTTGGGATTCTATTCCTTCTAGTTACACCGCAACTCCACCTCAGCATCTTCATTTCAGTGACCTCCAATCTTTATTCTTTATTGATTCATACAATAAGTACATCAATAAAATTATTGATAGATTACTTTATTTATGTAGATTACAATATATACTGGCTTATACACTTATATAAAATAGCTTACAATATATGTAAGCTATATTACAATATAAATGATAGGGAGAGAAAAAAATAATGTAACCTTGTGCTATCCCTCTCCCAAATTTAGATAAGGTTACACATAGTCCGAAATAGGTTAAATCTTGTAGTCTGTGTTCATGGGCCTTTCCAATTGCCCAGGTCTCCGCTCCGTATGTCAACGCGGGCCACACAACTGTTATAAAGATTTTCCCCTTAATTTATTATCTCTCATGTTGCATTATTATTCCAATATTTTTCAGATTCTGTGAGTACAGAAGATACGCTTGATAATGAAAATGAACCACCCAATTCGAATACCAACAATGCATCTGATACACTTTCCAAGAACGATTTCAACAAGCTGTTGTCAAATAAAAGAACACGAAAACCTAATCCAAAGTACTCAGGTTTGTGCATTATCATTTTTGTTATCTTTGAGTCAAATTAGTGGAATATTTTAGTAGTAGTAGTATGGTACAGAGAACAGATATACCAACAATGCATCTGATACACTTCCAAGAACGATTTCAACAAGCTGTTGTCAAATAAAAGAACACGAAAACCTAATCCGAAGTACTCAGGTTTGAGCATTATCATTTTGTTATTTTTGAGTCAATCTAGTGGAATAATTTAGTAGTAGTATGTACAGAGAACAGATATACCAACAATGCATCTGATACACTTTCCAAGAACGATTTCAACAAGCTGTTGTCAAATAAAAGAACCGAAAACCTAATCTAAAGTACTCGGGTTTGTTCATTATCATTTTTTTATCTTTGAGTCAAATCTAATGGAATATTTGTAGTAGTAGTAGTAGTATATACAGATAGTAGTTGTAAATACATCAACAAGAAAGATTCAACAAAACTTATCCTGGAAGGTATACTTGAGATGTAGTATAGCCGTGAGTTTATAAATGACCCTTCGACTCCCACCAAATGAGATTTAACTCTGCATTTTTTAGGGTGGGGGAAGAGTTTGGTCAGTTTTCTCTCTGCAGCCGGTACCCCCACTTCTAACAATTTCTAAATTGGCCGTGTATGAATGGAGTGCATATTCAGTGGAGGAGTTCAATGAGTATTACCATAGAGAAATAATAGCATAAGTAGATATCCCATGGTAGAGGACGTTTATGTCGCAACTTTTACTGTTATCTCAAGCTGATAGTCCACGTAGTTCTTTCCTGTGAAGCTTTATGACGCTGGTAGTCTCTCATATTGTGCCGTTCATACACTCTTACCCGGTCAAAACGGTAAAAATCGACAGTAATCGGCTTGAGATAACAGTAAGAGTTGCGACATAAACGCCCTATACCATGGGATATCTACTTACGCTATTGTTTCTCTATGTTATTACAGACCTCAAGTTGGAGGATTAAGAAGGTAGCACACATTTTCTTGTTGTGTAAACTTGACAAATCCATACACCTCTTTTGTAGGAGGTCAGTGGATGAAATTAAATAAATGAATAGATTCTGAGTGAGAGGGGAAGATGTGTGAGAGAGACATTCCCACCCCTACATCCCTACCACGCCAACAACTCTTTCACCGTTTGAGGGGTTGAGGTTCATGTTATAACTCACAGCCTATACTCTGTAACAGGGTCTATTAATTCTACTGGTATCTGTGTTAATTATATGAGATCTTGTGAATTAAACTAGCTGTAGCTATGAATGTATAATTTTTAATTAAGCATTTCTACAGTTCATACTGACTGCACTAATATATTAAGCTGGCTACAAACTTAACTACACTATATTATTGTCTCTTTTCTGTTTTGGGCTGCTTGTAATTAAAATAGAAATACAAATCTCAGTACCCTTTTAAATTATTTTATCACATCATGTTTCGGACATTAATGCCATTTTCAAGTCACTAAAATTCAATTTAAATGTGTACTGAAATATGTATTTATATTTAGCTACACTAGTATATGAGAAGATTAAAATTTTTCAAACATCTCATATGAAAATCGACATTCAATTTTATTTCAAACTTTCGTTTCATTTTTCAGAAACTGTTGATAAGAGTGAAAAATCCAACGAAACCACCACGAATAAAGTGAAAAATATCAAGAGACAATCGAAATTGAAGAAATCTCCTCCTTGTAAGTAGCGCGATTAAAAAAATACTAGTAATAATGAAAATAATCGTCTCGCGTAGATAATGATAATTTGATTATGATCAGCTCAAGTGGGTGCTGTAGACTGGCGTAGCCTTTGAAAATGTTGGGCAACTTGTTATTCTGGTATGATGCTGCCTTTCAAAAAAGTTTGAATATTGTTGATTGTACAGAAATTTTAATTTATGTAAAATCGTTTAACAGCCTAACTTAGTGCCGTTTGCACAAAAGCCGGTTAAATTTTAATCGTGATTAATTTTACGAGAACCAACCAGAGGAGCCTTATTTCCGAAAAAGCCTTCTCTGATTGGTTCTTTTAATATTAATCACGATTATAATTCAACCGGCTTTTGAGCAACCGGGCCTTACTGCTTCAGTTCGGTATTTAAAGAACTGATTGTCAGCACAATTTCTTAAAACATTCAAAACTATTAACTTGTATCATAGAAAAACAATAGCGTAAGTAGATATCCCATGGTATAGGGCGATTATGTCGCAACTTTTACTTTTATCTCAAGCCGATTACTGTCGATTTTTACTGTTTTGACCGGGTAAGGGTGTATGAACGCACAATATGAGAGACTACCAGCGTCATAAAGCTTCACGGGAAAGAACTTCGTGGACTATAGGCTTGAGATAACAGTAAAAGTTGCGACATAAACGCCCTATACCATGGGATATCTACTTATGCTATTGTTTCTCTATGCTTGTATCAAAATGTATGAAAATATTGAAAGATTAAACTTATAAAATTTATAAAAAAGCAGCTGCTACTCCGTAGCGAAAAATCAATTTTGAATTTGAAAATTTTTAATTTTGGATGGACGTGAGTATAAAATGTTGCATGCAGTCATTCAATTTTAACCGATCAACTAATATGACTATGTTTATTTTTCAGGTCCAACAATTGATTTAGATGAATCCTCAAACGATTCAGTTTGTGAAGCAAGAGTTGTTAGGGAATCTAATGCCAACAAAAATTTAAATAAAAATGCTAAAATAAGTAGTATCAACGGAAAGTCGGCAGGTAAAAGTATCCCTTATTTTCTTTATTTAGCTCATTTTTAATTAGAATTTATTGACCGAGCGAAGTAAGGTCTAAGATTCAAGTCGACGGTTCGGCATTTCTCTTTAATGTTAAAATGTTTATATGTTGCGCATTTACGGCGAAACGCGGTAATAGATTTTTATGAAATTTGACAGGTATGTTCCTTTTTTAATTGCGCGTCGACGTATATACAAGGTTTTTTGAAATTTTGCATTTCAAGGATAATATAAAAGGAAAAAGGAGCCTCCTTCATACGCCAATATTAGATTAAAAATCAGACTATAGAACTATTCATAATAAATCAGCTGACAAGTGATTACACATGTGTGGAGAAGCCAGTCTATTGCTGTATTTCCATAAGGTCTATAGTTTCAATCAGGTACTAGTGGATGAAAATACTGCGTGAGGTCTACTGTTCACAGAACTACTAGTATTGTTCTTGTAATGAAAATTGATATTATTCATGAAATATTTTATAGAACTGAATATAGTTGGAGATTGGCTTATTGGACTCCAACAATTAGTGTTACCGTGTTTTTGGTGTATTTATATTATTACTCACATATCAACTTGAAATTAACTTGTATTCTATTCATTTTTTTCTTATTATTTCAACAGGATTGATGGCAAAGTTCCTAGGAAAAAGCTTGGTCACACCGAAGGAAACCGTTTCAAAAATCGTGAAAGTCGATCCCTCGGTTTTGATAGCTCGACAAAAGTTCTTGAAAAGCGGTTTGCCTGATGACTTCCGCCAAAAAATTGCTAGTCAAATGTAAGTTTTTAGCTTCTTCATTTTCTACTTCTTTTGCTGTGTCTGATCACTACCTCCGTAAACAAAGCCGTAGTGCATTCGTGTGACGTCAGCACAGGTAGGGCTCCTACACCAATAAAAATTCGTTGATTTCAGCTGATCTATATCAGCTAGTGTTTTTTTATTGGTGTAGGAGCCCTACCTGTGCTGACGTCATACGGATGCACTATGGCTTTGTTTACAGAGGTAGTGGTCTGATGCCTACATGAGTTCGAGCTTGTGCTTGGATAATGAGATGGATGATGATGAGTGATGGACCTACAGCTTAAGGTGGGTTCCAAACCACCGGGAAGCGATTTTTGAAGTTATAAAAACATATTTAGAGGAGCCATTTGGAGACTCTTCGAGTGGTCACCTTACAACGGAAGTAGTAAGCGTATGGATCTTAACTTATCTTATAGATATCATATATAATTAAGAACAAACTGTTGCCTTCAGCTCCAAAGTAACAATAGCCATATAGAAGAGATAACATAAGAAGATATCCCATTGTATAGGTCGGTTTGAAATTTGAAACATTAACGACCTAGACCATGTGATATCTTTTGCTATCTTTTATCTATGTTATTACATAGTTGTATGTATTGTGAGTAATGTGTGTTTATCCATTGAATATCTAGGCACCGAGATCCGCTCCGGAGTACAAACGCATAGAAACATAAAAGCATAGTTTATATTTATTTATTTATTTATTGATAAACAGAACATAATTCTTTAAAAATGATTGGGGAAGGACTAACAGGCACTGCTCAAAACTGTTTCTTCCCCGAATTAAGATTTATACACTATAAATAGTCCAAAAGTAGGTTATGTTCCATACACTTGAATTCAGATCCAATTCTCAGTCCAAACATTTGAAAACAGAAAAGTTCGAATTTAGATTGTTTACAAACCAAATTGAATAAAAAAATAACACTCACTAACCACTTAAAACTGTAAAATAATGTTTATCTTTGAAAATTTTGAAATACTTTAATTTAGAATGATATACTATGTTTGCTACAATATGTGTTAATATAAATTTAAAATGATGGATCTTGAATAAAATCATATCGTTGGTCATGTCAACAAATCAGATATTTTTATCAAGTCGATTGAAATTTGTGGATGATATTTCTCGTGAGATAAGCTGATTGATTGCAATAGTTCAACAGCCGAACATACTTCTATCTTACTCCCACACACCCACTCGCATCTTCCATTATCGACAGACGACGAAATTAGCAGCTGTTTTTCCAAGGATAAATAATTATTATCCTTTTCATGTCCATGAGACCTAGTGCAATCGAATTTTTATGTCATAAACCTACTATGTTTCAAATTTCGTAAAAATCGTTAGAGCTGTTTTCGAGATACGTTGGACTTGAATAAATATATACAGAAATTGCTCGCTTATGCACAGCATCAATTCTGATGGACCTCACCAAAGCTTTTGAGTCGGTGTCTCATAATATACTTCTTCAGAAGCTGCATTCATGTGGGGTGACTGGTAGATATCTGCAGTGGATGCGTTCATATATTTCAAATAGAAGGCAGTTCGTGACAGTTAGAAGAAGAACTTATGATACCTTCAAATCAAGATTTCAACTTGAAATCTTCAAATCTGAACTTAGAAGGGTGACTCGAGGCGTTCCCCAGGGATCTATTTTAGGCCCTATCCTCTTCATTATCTACTTGAAAGACCTCCCTTCAGTTTTGAACCTACAAATACCTCGAAATTCACATGTGCAGCTGTGTATGTATGCTGATGACACTACGCTTAATGTAGCTGGTGACAACGAGGAAGAACTTGAAGAACGCACTAATTTAGGTCTGCTTCAGCTTGACAAATTCTTCAAGGATCATTGCTTGAGACTGAATCCAACTAAATGTGAGGCTATAAAGTTTTCAGCTGGAATTCGTGAGGATGAGGAGACTGAATTCACTGTTGATGGTCACGTACTTCAGGAAACCTCAAACTCAAAGTTCCTGGGTTTGACAATAGACCAACGATTGTCTTGGAAGTCACATGTGGATAGCATATTGAAGAAGCTGAACTCTGGCCTCTATTCACTCAGGGTATTGTCGAATTATTCAAGTCAGGCTACACTGAGAACCATCTACTTTGCAAACATTCATTCTCACCTAGCGTTTGGAGTAGGACTCTATGGAGGAACATCTCTTGAAAACTTGAAAAAATTTATTCACAGTTCAGAAAAAAGCAGTCAGAATCATATTGAAGTTAGGTTTCAGAGAGTCTGTGAGAGAAAAATTTAAAAGCCTCAACATATTGACAATTTTATGGACTGTACATAATGGAATGTATTCTGACATTGAAATTTAAAAATGAAGAATATGTTACCCACCGGTATCATACACGCTCAAGGAGAACATATGCACTTCATCAGCACAGGAGACACTTCTTTGAAAAACGGCCATCATACATGGGAGCAAAGTTCTTCAACAAGCTGCCGATTGATGTCAGAGAGAAGGAGGGTGCAGACTTCAAGAGAGAACTGAAGAGATATTTAATTTCTATGAGCCTGTACTCAATTCAGGAGTATCTAAATTGAATTGTTGTTAATGTTGAAGTTCTTTGACCTCTTTTACTGTGACGTTATTTATATTGTATTGATGCAATGATGAATAAAGAATTATTTGATTTGATTTGATTTGATTTAATATAATAGGCTTATTACAATTTTCACTAATATTTTTCAGTGATGAAAACATTCCCGACCCTCCGCCTTTCCCCAGTGTGAGTCACATACAGCAGCGTGATCCTATGCGCCTTATATGGAATATTCCTGAGCCTCAACTGCTGAAGTTAGGACCTTCGCCCACCATTGACCTCGAATTGTCCTCTGATTGGCAGAGCCTATTTCCGGATTCTCAAAGTGACTCATCCGAGCACTCAGACAATGGGGAGCCCATCAAGAAGATAAGAAACAAATCGTTCATCAAAGATTTCCTTCGAACGAAAGCTGTAAGTATTCAACTTTTTCCAGTTGCATTATCAACTCCATGCTCGAAAGCGGGGTATTTCTCAACATTTTGAAGATTGCCGAGGTACTTCCACTTTTCAAAGAGGGCAGTAAACATGACATTAACAATTATAAACCTATTTCGTTATTGACTATTTGACCGAGCGAAGTGAGGTCTAAGATTCAAGTCGACGGTTTGGCATTTCTCTTAATGTTTAAATGTTTATATGTTGCGCATTTACAGTGAAACGCGGTAATAGATTTTCATGAAATTTGACAGGTATGTTCCTTTTTTAATTGCGCGTCGAAGTATATACAAGGTTTTTGGAAATTTTGCATTTCAAGGATAATATAAACGGAAAAAGGAGCCTCCTTCATACGCCAATATTAGGGTAAAAATCAGACTATAGAATTATCATAAATCAGTTGACAAGTGATTACACAGATGTGTGGAGATGCCAGTCTATTGCTGTATTTTCATAAGGTCTGAAGTTTCAATCAGGTACTTGTGGATGAGTATACTGCGTAAGGTCTACTGTTCACAGAACTACTAGTAGCTCTTATTAGACTTGTAACTTACCTCTCTGAACATAATCTACTTTCACAAAACCAGCATGGATTTGTAAAGAACAGGTCAACTAGTACAGCCTTCATCGAGGTTTTTGAAAGTATAATAAAATATATTGAAGGTGGCAACTACACTTCTAGAGTAATGCTCGACCTCACTAAAGCATTCGAGTGTGTAGATCATGAGTTGCTTTTGGAAAAATTAACTGGGCTTGGTTTAAGAGGGAAAGTGTATGATTTAATAAGGTCTTACCTTTCTGATCTGTATCAGTATGTTTCAATTCATGGTAGTCACATAGAAACAGCTTCAAACCTAATCAGATTATCATCTGGGGTACCACAGGGATCTATTCTGGGACCACTTCTCTTTATACTGTACATAGATGACATCTGTTCACTTGTTCCTCTTAATAAACTTACCTTATATGCAGATGACACATCTTTGATTTTTTCACATAAAAACTTGAATGAGATGGAGATTAATTGTAACTTGATACGCAATTGAGTCGTACAATTTTTCAACTCACTTTCCCTCACAGTTAACTCAAAGAAGAGTAGTTTCATTGATTTCAGCCGAAAACAAAACGCTTTTGAATCTCATTTGTACATAGGGGACGATGTTATTAGCAATACAGATTGTGTAAAATTACTTGATTTGAAATTTGATTCAAAATTTGCATGGGAAGTGCATGTAAATTTTATTATCGACAAGGCCAGTAAAGGCTTATTTGTTATCAGAAACATTGTGAAACTTGTTCCAATGTCAGTTTCTAGAATGAAATATTTTTCACTGTTCTATTCACATGTGACTTATGGCATAGAGTTTTGGGAAGCACAGCAGAGTTACACTTTCTAAAAATATTCAGACTACAAAAAAGAGCAATCCGCTACTTGTCGGGGCTGAAGTCCAATTATTCTTGTGAACAGGCTTTTGTTGACTTAAATATACTTACGCTACCATCAATTTATATCTTCAAACTGTTCATTTTCACTCACAAATATTTATCTGATCTGAATACAATTGCTGATATCTACACTTATGATAACAAAGGGAGGAATAAACTGTGTTTGAGACCACACCGATTGCAGCTGTACAAGAAAATGCCCTCTCATATTGGAGCGGAGTTGTTTAATGATTTACCCACTGAGCTGCAGTCCTTGTCAGATATCTGAATTTTTAAGAGTAAAGTGTATAAATTCCTTGTTTCAAAAGCCGACTACAGTGTGAAGGATTTTGGTGGTAGAAGGTAGCGTAGATTGTAAGTACTCTAGTCTTCATAACTGTCTTCCATGTTTGCTTTTTTATTGTGATTATTATTGTGAACTAGAGACTTATTGTTTCTTATTACGATCAGACGTTTTTCAACTGTGTACTGTGTTTACTGTGTTGTATAAACTGTGTTGCATCCTACTGTTCCTGTGCAAATACAGATATAATAATAAGAACATCAGCTGATGAAAAATGAAATGCACGCGGCGCAGAAGTCTGTAAGCAACTTAAGGTCAATCTCAGTTTGAACAAGCTGTTCGATTAAACCTGGATTAAAACGCATCCTCAAGTGATCGTGGTTTAGCGTTAAACCTAGATGATGCTTATGGCCCTAATTTGTAAGGCTCAACTCACACTTACGCGATTCAAGTCGAGAAGAGACTGCGACTCTAGTCTCTTCTCGACGCAGCATGTGCTTTCAAATGGTGACACTCAGACCAGTCGATTCTAGTCTCCGCGACTGTGAGACTGAGTCGAGCGTCGACTCGACGTGTTGGTCGAGCCTCGACTTGAGTTGCGTAGTACCATAGAGAAACAATAGCGTTAGTAGATATCCCATGGTATAGGGCGTTTATGTCGCAACTTTTACTGTTATCTCATACCGATTACTGTCGATTGTTGTCGATATTTACTGCTTTGACCGGGTAAGAGTGTATGAAAGGTACAATATGAGAGACTACCAGCGTCATAAAGCTTCACGGGAAAGAACTACGTGGACTATAGGCTTGAGATAACAGTAAAAGTTGCGACATAAACGCCCTATACCATGGGATATCTACTTATGCTATTGTTTCTCTATGGTAGTACTGTGCATTTTTAATGAAAGTGAGGTTATGTCTGATTGAAGTGATGTTTTATCATTTTAGATAAGACAATAATAAGAACTAGATAAGACAATATATTCATAATAATTATTATAAAATTTGTTACATGCTAAGTAGTGACGAATTAGATCTTATATTTAGGGTTAGAAAATGGAGTAGCATGGAACTGAAGTAGTGTCAATGAGCAAGAAAGTCATAAGGTCGAGAGACTGGAGTCGTACGACTTGAGTCGAGGTAGTGTGAGTTTAGCCAAGAATTTAAGTTCGAATGATTTAATATAACTTGTTGTAAAGTGAACTGAACATTCCCCTGCAACCCTCCAAACTTCGCCACATCAGCAAATAATAAAAGCACCTTTTGTTAGTGGAAATACTGTGGTATGGTATACTATAGTGAGGTCCACGTTATAATGACAGTATTTGATCAACTTTGGTTTTGCTATCCTTGTCTATCATTCGACAAAGCCAATTATATTTTTGACAGTGTAGAAATATAATTAATTAATACAGAGAATCGGCATCGCTATTCTTTTATCTTTATCCACTGCCATTATAACGTGGACCTCACTATATGTGTGTTCTGGTATACAATGACCATCAGTAAACAATAATTTTCAACCATGCTTGACTTGGATGAGGTCCACGTTATAATGACAGTATTTGATCAACTTAGGTTTTGCTATCCTTGTCAATCATTCGACAAAGCCAATTATATTTTTGACAGTGTAGAAATATAATTAATTAATACAGAGAATCGGCATCGCTATTCTTTTATCTTTATCCACTGCCATTATAACGTGGACCTCACTATTAGTGTGTTCTGGTATACAATGACCATCAGTAAACAATAATTTTCAACCATGCTTGACTTGGATAAAGTATTGAATGGCATTGCAAAAGATAATCTACTGATGCATTGCCTAAATTATCTTTGAATTTATTTAATCATTCAGAATTACACAACTTACAGAGAAGTACCACAGGCTTACGCCCAAAACGGTTCCAATTCTAATTTATACAACAGTCCAAATGTAGCTAGGCTATGTGTCACTTCAATATTCTTCAATTGCACACTCAATTTACAATTCAAAACACACAAAAATTATTTTTAAATTAGAAAATAATTCTAAATTGAATTGAATTAGTTACAAATAGTAATTGTTCAGAACTAATCCTCAATATATTGTTTCATAATTTTCTAGAACACTCAGCAGTCAGTCAACGATCGGTGGGCTTTGATGAAAAAGTTGAAGAGCTCTGGTGTTGACTCAGCATGCTGGACGGATATCTACAAGCCGAAAGCCAGTAACGACATACTGGGCAACAAGAGCTGCGTTGAAAGATTCAAAGTGTGGCTGGAAACTTACAAAAATACCGCTGTCAAACAGAGTAAGTCAATGAAAATTCGCCAACTTTTTCAAACTAAAAACATTTAGGGCCGGTTTCCGAGCTCGGGATTTAGGTAAGTTCTAGACTTTAAACAGCTGGAGTCAGAAAATTGGCTTTCCGAAACGGGGCGTAGTCGTAGTCATAGTCAAAGTCACGTTAAAATTAAATTTCATAAAAAACTAGAAAATTGAACACAAAATAAAATAAAGAGAAAATAGTGTAAAGTTCCAGCTATTTTGAATTAATTAGGGAATGTTTCATTTCGTCAAGGAAAAATGTTTTCAATTATAGAAATGAGAAAATAAAGACTTCATTTCTATAATTGGAATCGTTTTTCCTTAACGAGTTGAAACATTCCTAAATAATTTAAAATAGCTGAAACTTTATACTATTTTCTCTTTATTTTATTTTTTTTAATTGTCTAGTTTTTCGAAATTTAATTTAAACTTTGACTACGACTACGCCCCGGAAAGCCAATTTTCTGACTCCAGCTGTTTAAAGTCTGGAACTTAGCTAAATCCCGAGCTCAGATACCGGCCCCAAGTGTCACCTTTTGCAAGTACTCATGTATGGAAATCCATAAATAATTAAGATTTATACAAATAAAATCATATAAATTTGTAGTTTATTCATTATTGCATGAACAGTGTTTATCCATTCGTTGATTGTTATAAGGATACTTCAGGCTAGGCCAGAGCTTCACACTAATATAGTCAATATTGTTCTATATTAAATAAACTTTTGAAATGGCACAACATGCATATGTCCATAAACGTCAGTATGTGATTCAACTTTTTCTCTAAAACCAAAGAGTTTTCGAGCATTCATTGTATTTAAAAATGATCTATTATTCCAACTTATATTTTTATTTTGATAATTATGATTATTTCAAAAATGATGTAACATCCAATTGCCGTTGTACCATTTAACATGTTTCAACGTTTCACCTTTCAGTTTAATCATTATCATAATATTTTTTCATTCCCAGAAGCTCATTGGTGTTTCAAAAAATTTCACAGCACCATTGTATAGATATCCATAGTATAAAATATGTAATATCTTTATAATTTATAATATCTTTATCATGAATTATTTTGATGTGATTCCACCACCTTCCTTTTTTTTGCCATGTTATTCAATAGAATCTATTGAAATAAGAAGTTACCATTTTTCATCTCTAATTTTGATGCAATGACGACACGGGTTTAAAAATCATTTGACCTTGGAGAAGAGAACTTTTTAACTTTGCGAAGTACCGGGTGCGTCAGTGAAACTTCCTTTTTTAAAGTGAACGACATTCAGTCAGCTGATGTCGTAGTAGAGCAAATTTGGTCTCGTTAGAGAGGTCAGACTGTAAAGTTTTCTTCCCGACGACGTTCAGTCACCATCATGCATTGGAACAATGTGAAGCGTGCATTTGCCGTTCAGACTTTTTTCGAGCGGATGTTCTGTGATCAGAAACCATCGCGCATTTTGAAATCGATTTAATTTAGCCCCTTTGGCTACTGTCCCGCACCGGAAATCAATTGTTACGTGGTTCACTTTGTTGAGACAAACTGCAAGTGCGACAAGACGAAGAACTAAAGTCCCTCGGTCCATTAGGTCACCTGAGAACATTGAGGTAGCGAGAGTTTCAATGTTGAGATCACCACAGCGTTCTGCGCGCAAACATGCGTCTGCTCTTGGACTTTCCGATCGTTCTATGAGACGAATTCTTTATGATGATCATCATCCACATCCATACAAGATGTTAATTGTGCAGGAACTTTCCGAACATGACTTCTATGGAGGGAACACTTTCCAGAAAGCCTCATCTTAATTAGGAGCGATTTGGAGTAGCCCGATCTCCCTATTTTATCCTTTGTGATTTTTTCTATGGGGGTTTTAAAAATCTCTTGCTTATGTCAACCGTCCAAGGACCTACAAGATTTGAAGACCAATATCAGGGAACATAACGCCTGCAATGCTGGCAGGAGTCATGACAAACGACAGAAATTGGTATACTAAATGTATGGAGAATGGGTGACGTCACCTACCTGATTTGATATTCAAAACTTTGTACATTACAAGAAATAAATAAAAACTTTCTAATCCATACAAAGAGTTCCATTTTACTTTTTAAAAAGGATATTTTGCAGCCGGACCCTATATCTTTAGACTTAGATTGGACATTTTAAAATGAAAGTGTTATATTTTATAATATTTAAAGGAGAGGAACTGATAAAATATTTGAAATAGAAAGCATTCGACGTTGAACAATTTTAAATAATTGACTTCGTTGAACATTTTTGAATAATTGAGTGTATTTTTAAAGTTACTTTTTTCTATTATAGCTGGTGAGGAAGGAAGCAGTGACGATTTTGTGCATTCGAGCGATGATTCTTGCTCCTCGCCCAAAGAACGAATCTGCATTATATCGGGACCAATAGGATGCGGCAAGACCAGCACAGTGTATGCTGTCGCCCAAGAGCTCGGCTATAAGGTGACTATTTTTAACTAAATTTATTTCGTTATCAGATTATCTCAATAAGAAACGAGGAATACAATCCTAGACTTTTCTTCCCAATTTAAAGAAAAACTTCAATGGAAGGCTATGTAAACTTTTTTATTCTCCGACAATTTTACATGGAAAATTGAAATAATTATATAATGGTTCCATTACCTTGTGTTATGTATTGAAAACTGTTTTCAGGTTTTGGAAGTGAATGCCTCGCATAATCGTAACGGGAAAAAAGTAACCGCCGACCTTTCAGAGGCCACACAGTCACATCAAGTCGAGCATGGAAGTTTGAAAGACATTTTCAACAACAGTATGTACAAAAAATTAATAAAAATACAATATTATGTAAAGAAACAGCTGGCATGAAACTAGAGCATTAGAACGTAGAACATTTTTCTATCAATTACATTTTTACGATAATTTATTTTTATCCATTTATTGATTCAGGACACACAAATATCAAAATAATTCATCCCCCAAATTTTGATTCATAAAGTCTAGAAAGAAGGTTATATTTTCACTTTATAGTGATTTTTTTATAAAAGTATATAAAGTTTGTTGAATGAGAATTGATATTGTGGAATTTCTCCGTAATTGAAAACAGTTTTATTATATTGTCACATCCAAATTTATTAGACATAAATGTTTTTTTTCAAAAAAGTAGGCTATATATTTGCATCACGAGAGTTAAGAGTAAGATTGATGAATTTTAGAATAGATGCAAGACATTGAATGACCTATTGAATTTCCATACAAACAATAGTATAAAATTGACGAGACTTTATAGATTATATGTTATTGTAACTCATAAATAAAAATGAACTTTCTTGTGTATCAGAAAAACAAAAGAACCCAGATAAAGCATTTAAAATGCCTTGTATCCAAGGTCATCCAATAAACTTTCACTATAACTTATATTGTAATTAACTCACACTATCTGCTTTCAATAAATAATAATTTTATATTTTTACTTGTTTGTTATACCTAGATCAATAAATTCATCTACCAATTTTCAGGTCGAAAAGTGAAGAAAAAGAAAACCAAGTATAAACCAGTAAAAAGTGATGGTTCTTCTAAGAAGAGATCTTTAATTCTAGTCGAAGACGTAAGTATTCATATTCGCCCTATTATGTTTTAGTGATGGTTTTTGCAAGTATGGGTTCACTTCATCAAGTATTTACATTTACAAAATGTCTTTCATCATTGATAATGATTAACCGAATTGGCGGTACTATATAAACAAAATACTTGATTAAATTATTTACTCTTGTAATTCCAGGCGGACTTACTTTTTGAAGGTTTCGACGAAGGTTTTATCTCTGCAATAGCCGCTCTATCCCTAACCTCGAAACGTCCAATGGTATTCACTGTCAACAACAAAAAGCCTCAACACTTTTCGAAATTCGTCAGGCCATCCGATCTAATGCTGGAGTTCCAGAGGCCGTCTTCAAGTAACCTAGGTTTGTACAGATATAAACTTTTTTTGGTTGCAGGGTAGGTTTTCATGTAGTTGATTTGTAATTTATTACATTAAGGGTCGTTTGCACAGTGAAAGCTTAAACTGATTCAATCAGCGTTGGCTTGAACTCAATTTGAATCACATAATAAAAAATGATATTTGATATAGATTTAATCCAGTTTAAGATGAAATTTAGTTCAAACTGGCACTGTGCAAACCGCACTTAGTATCACCATAGAGAAACAATAGCGTAAGTAGATATCCCATGGTATAGGGAATTTATGTCGCAACTTTTACTGTTATCTCAAGCCGATTACTGTCGATTATTGTCAATTTTTACTGTTTTGTTGGGGTGATAGTGAATGAACGGCACAATTTGAGAGACTACCAGTGTCACACAGCTGCATAAGAAAGAACTACGTGAACTATCGGCTTGGGATTACAGTAAAAGTTGCGACATGAACGCCCTATACCAAGGGATATCTACTTATGCTATCGTTTCTCTATGGTATCACTTTGTCGATTTCTTTACTTGAGTTTTACCACAATAAGAGATGATCGTTTACTGATATAGTGACAGATTGTTGAAGTAAGTAATGCTTATAAAGTTTAGTTTAATTGGCGTGTCATTTGGTATCGCTAAGGCCCGATTTCGCCAAATAAGAAAATTAGGTATGAGCTGCAGTTGTATCTAGTAACATGAATTTAAATTGGTTCTATCATATGATTTTTTGTTGGTTTAGAATTAACTGTTGCTCAAAACAAGTTTTTCGTTTTGGTTGAAATCGGGCCTCAGTGATATTCTTTTAGTTTTTATCACATCAAGGGTGGGCTTTAGCTCGGCCTCTGCGCTCAGGTTCCTCAAACCTTGCAGGGAGTTCTCGTTTTTGTATAATCCTATTTTTCTTTTTTCATTTTATATTGTATTTTATTTTTTTCTTATATAACCATTTTTGTCATTGTAATTATGTTTTTTTTGGACAACTAAAGATTGTCACCTGGTCATATGGGACATATATATGAATCATATTATATTTATCTCATATTGATCAGGATTTTAGAGTTTTAATTTAGAAAAGTTTAATGAACAGTGGTTTTGTCTTTGAACAATTTTTGTCATCGACAGAAAGATTGTTTATTTTATTTGTTGTCAAAATTAATGTAGCTTCTCTTTTGTTTTTAATAACAAATGTGCCGCTTGTGCGACAGATAAAAATATGTACTGAAATGGCTTTCATGTTTGGCATTGACTGAGTTATATTTAATACCCAAAATTTTACTTTTAGTCAGTCAGTGTGTGAGCTCGTTCGTTAGGACTGTGAGTAAAGTCCGGCTGTTCTGGTGAAGGGGATAGATTTTGCTCTTGTTTTATAATACAGTTTTCCTGTCGCAGTTCGGGCAGTTTAAAGAGAATTGTATTATTGAATAGGACGGGATCTGAACCCATTTCATTAGATCAGTTATTTTGATTTTTAATTAATAATTAACGCCGCGAAATACTAGTGGATGCCAAAGTGGGAAGCTATTTCAAAAAGGTAGGTGACTACTGAATCATTGTTCTTAATTTTTTCATAACCACAAACATTGAATCCTCATTAGCAGCAAGCGAGTGTTTCCCCATTAATTCATATAAAATATTGTTTTATAATCAAATTAATCTTGTTCTGTTCAACTGTAAATATGTTAAAGACTCATTAAAGTTCTAGTTATTCTGTTCATTTCTTGTATTCATAGTTCTTTTCCCCTTACATATTGGGTATAGGCATATCTTGCTTACAAGATTTGATTTGATTAGATTTAATTTATGTGTAATGATTCGACGACTTAGGAAGAATACTCCAGGCTCTTATGTGAATATTCAAATTTTTGCAGTCTGCGAACGTGTGAGCGCTACCATGAGAAAGCCTGTATTCTTCCAAAGTCGTCAAATCATTACGCATAAATGAAGACCCACCCCAAGAGATGTGGATCCAAACTTAATATTTTTCCTTCCGATTTGAATTATCTGATAATTTTGGGCTGTGCCTGTTAGTCCTGCCCAATCATTTTAATGATTCGTTTTTGAACTATTATGACGACACTACAGTCTCAAGTGATTCGTTTTCGAACTATTATGACGACACTACAGTCTCATAATAGTTCAAAAACGAATTATTAACTCCTAGTTCGTCATGGATAGCAAAATAGATGAGCATTTAGATGATATGAAATGTGTTCGTGTAGGCCTATCATTGAATAAAATTAATAATGTATCCTCATTTCGTGTGTTGACAGCGTCTTGGCTACAGATGATAGCAATGGCCGAAGGAATACATTTGGATGATGGTCATGCTGAGCTGTTGGCCAATTGGAGCAATAACGATATCCGCAAAAGTCTCGTGCAATTACAGTATTTAGCGCAGTCCTGTGAGGTAATTATCTTCTCCCACATCTATTTGTGTATTGGATCTGATCTTATTTGTTAAATACAGTAGATGTAATTCATATGAATGAATTAGGTTAGATTAGTTTTCTGATCGTTAGGGATTGGAAGCTTCTTGATGGTTGGTTACAACCATCTCTTTCTATACGTTACAGAAGTTCCCTCCTACACACAGACCTGTAGTCTTGTAGGGGGTTTCCTTTATATCTTATTGTACTGTAACTCTCATTTTTGTATGTAACATTCTGAAAAATAAATAGACTGTCAAAAGTAGACTGCCCAGATATTGACTATGGATATTCTTTATGCTTTAATTTTATAGTAGGCCACACCTACTCCTTGGCTCCCTTGTCATTGCTGTGTAATATAGCCCCACCCAATGTAAGACTCAAGGCATACCTGAAGAGAGAATACGAGAAGATTATCGGAGAGCCCAAACTCCCAATTACGCAGGACCTAATACCCCACCCCAACCGTCTCAAGTCTAGGCACCCACCAATGCAGACAGCTTCTCAGTTAATTGCTGAATATTATACAGCCGATAAAGGATGGAATGCATCTTGGGTAGAACTCCTCTGTAATAAGAGACCCAACAGTACAGGTAAATGGTATGACTCTTCCTCGGAAACAATGGTCTCTATCAATCGTTTCCGCACAGGAGTAGGTAGATGCAATTATTGGCGGTCAAAATGGGGCCTGACAGACGATCAAACATGTGATTGTGGGGCGGCAGTACAAACTATGAGGCATATTGCCGAAGAGTGCCCCTTGCGATTTTTCTCTGATGGGGTTGAAGGTGTACATGATGTCAGTGATGACTCTGTGGAATGGCTCAAAGGATTGGATCTAGCTCTGTAATAATTCAAAACATGATAGGTCTTTTTATTTCAATTTGTTATGTGTTATTATTTATATATTTTTTGACGTGAGTAAATAGTACTCTATATCTTTGTGTGTATGATTTGCTGACATAACCATACGATAATTTTATAGTACAATACATGATTGCTACTTGTCTAAAAATTATTTTCAATTTTTTCTATATCAGGAAATAGCAAAATGGCCGAAGTTCATTGATCGAGCTAGGTGGCCTAGCGCTGTGACGAAAGACGACATTTGTGACACAAGAAATGATGTCACAATTAAGGATGGAATCAACATTATGTGTGACATCACAGCTAGAGATGACATCATCACAACTGAAGACAGATTAGAAGAAAGAAGTCAAGTCACGCATAGAAATTACGCCAAGGATGAAATCAAAATTAAGTGTGACATCACAACTAAAGACAACGTCACATCTGACGACTCAACTAGGAATAAAGTCAGTAAATCAGAAATGATCGCCAGTCTGAAATCGCTTGCACGACGCAGCGACTCGCTGTTGATCAGCGATCTGCTAGCGACTCAGTCGCGCGATCCTGGGTGGTCATGTGACCCTTGCCCGCGGCCGCAACGGTGCGTGTGTAGCGACAGCACTGCACTGACAGAAGCAGCCGCGAACTCTGGCGGTCAACTCACCAACTACTTTGTCGAAGATCTCGTCAGGCATGTCGCTACCTGTGTCAGGTCCGATGTCAGGTTAGACTTTCTTTTCATTTATTAATCACGAATTATTATTGATAAATAATTAATTTATTTCAATAATTCTACTTGACAATTTTATTGCATAGAATTACTTTAAAATAATAATAATAATAGTTTTGACACATGATAATGAGATAAATACCCGAATTCTACATTGTTAAAAGACGATCTGGCAACAGATCAAAGCGAGGAATAGCGCTATCCTCTTTGTTGAATGATAGACAAGGATAGCAATACCATTGCTGATCAAACACCGCCATTATAACGTGGACCTTACTATAGAAAGCGGTTCTTAACCAAATATATATTTTTATATTATGCATAACCTACATTTACACTAGTAAAATTTTCAAAAATCGGGTATAAATAGTCAAGGGCTGTGCTAGCTCAAATAATTCTTATAAATTTAAATGAATAAATGACTTATTCATAGATATTACATAGAATTACAAGTACTTTTTTATTTTCTTTGAAAACGACTATATTCAGTGCAAACCTTAGATTGAAACACGGGGCTTTATGGCTGATGTTATTTCAATAGAACAATGGGAGCTTACCCTTGCCGTTTTTAGCTGATTCTATCAAAAATGCCTACGCTCTCTTTTTCGCTCTATCTCGCACACAATTAGCTCACAGGCTCTCTGGATTCTGTGAAACTTGGCAGCGCTGTACTCCATAAGAGCAATGCTGCAAACTATATTCTGCTGAATAAATAATCAGTGATAGTGATTTTAATTTTTCTGCTCAAAATTTTCAAGTTTATTTCAATATTATTGAAACTTTCGGATTGTTTAGTGTTATTTCCGGCTCTTATCAACCCTCCGAAATTCAAAATTCATCAGTCATATCTGGAATACGTATTCTCTGAGTGTTAATCTTTGGTGAAAACTGAAATTTTAAACTTAACCTCACTTTGGACTATTTATGTGCCAAAATCAAGGAATTGAAGAAGTTTTGGGCAATTGCATGTTTCTCTTTCCAAATATCGTGTTTGTGACTGTTCTAATAAATGAATAAATGAATATAGTCCGTGAGATATTACTTTTAACATGAAGAGGGAAATCAGTTTCTCGTTGCACAGTAGACAAAGTAGTGGAGAGGAGTAAGCATGCTGTGCACAATTGGATGCTGACACAAAAGTAGGGAGAATGCTGTTAGGTAGTGAAGGATAGAGTATCGGACCTCTCTGTCTTCAAGTGAGAGTTGTGTTGAAAGTAATATTTCACGGACTGTAAGGTTTACACTAACTTGACTATAGTCGTTCTCAAAGAAAATAGAAAAGTACTAGTAATTCTATGTAATATCTATGAATACGTCATTTATTCATTTAAATTCATAACAATGATTTGAGCGAGCACAGCCCCAAACTATTCCTTCCCCTAATTTTGAAAAATATACTAGTGTAAATGTAGGTTATGCATGATATAAATATATATTTGGTTAAGACCCAGTTTCTAGAAAACTTATTAAATCTAATGAACCATTAAATCTGTAGGTTTAAAGTTTAATGGTCCATTATATTCAATACGTGTCCAAGAAACTGAGTCTAAAAAATAGGAAATAAGATCAGGAACAAAATGTAAGAATTTACACATTTTAGAGATGTACGTTAAAATTGCACTTTTTCGGTACTAGTATTAGTACTTAAATATTGTCTATAAACTGTTATTGAATTGTTAGGTTTATGGGATCATTTTTAGAAAGAGTGTAGCAAAGTTCAATTCAATTTATAATTGCATCCTAATCATTAATCAGACAGAGGATGAGTAAAAAAAGAGCAACCTTGGGAAGGTTCTCAACACATATCACAATCACATTGATAAAATACTTTAATTATATAACAATCACATAAAATATATGTTTTTTAAAACGCAGTCAGTCAAAAGTACCTATGTGCAAGCAATAATAGTATATAGAAATATATACTATGCTTGATGTGCAAGGGCCTGGGTTGAATCAAAGACAAGGAATCACTGTCATTTTTCTTTAGGGTTACTTTTAATATAAATCTCAGTACCATTTTAAATTATTTTGTCACATGTTTCGGACATTTAATGCCATTTTCAAGTCATTTTCTTGAAAATGGTATTAATATCCGAAGCCACTGATAAGGAGGCTGATTGCCTTGTATTGTAACTGTGGATTTCATTATTGCGGGTGAAGTTACAGTTTATACTTGATTTTCTTTCGTATGTTGTACAATAACTAACGAACGCTTTAACCAATCGACTTCAAATTTCGATCTATTCGAAAAGAATGTCCATCTATTCTTGAAACCATTATACAAATCAAGTTCGTTGGCCAACGAAATTGACTCACTCCTTCGTACTTTTTGTAATTTGTAAATTTTAATATGAATATGAATAAACTGAACTGCATAAGCTAATTTTTCCTTCTGTATTATTTTTCATGGAAAATAAATTTCATTTCATATTAGATGATTTCATATTAGAATGCTAATGACATTGATTTATTTCCAACAGGTGTCCCAGTAAACGTTGGAAATCGGACAACAACCTTAAGACAGCTGTACCGTTGATGGTACGCTGTTCACATTCCATGATTCACTCGGACTATTTGCCGACGTTGCGTTTCTTCGGCCATTGCGAGGATTTACGTCTGTCCGCGTATACGCGACGTAATCGCAACTTCAACTATTTGCAAGGATTGGGCGTCAACACTAGCGAAGGACTAACATTTGATGCTTTCTTATAGCATTAACTTAAAATTTAGGCAAGGTTTGTATGTAAATGGTGATTATTTACGTTACTAATAAGATTGTGAGTCTGCGACATAACTTAATTTCTTTTTTAATCCTTTTCTGAAAAGTTTCGACAATTTTTTTTAGACTTTCTATCTATCTATTGGTGTATTATTTGCATAATTCATAACATCATGAGTTTATTACTCGACACAACAAAATTTCCAATACTCAACATAATTTCGAATAACATAAAGTACCAATTTCATGTTATAAAACCTTGTAACGTTTTATTATAAAATTCATATTCCTATGCCAATTTAGGGCCGGTTTCCGAGCTCGGGATTTGGCCAAGTTCTAGACTTTAAACAGCTGGAGTAAGAAAAATGGCTACCGAAACGGAGCGTAGTCGTAGTCATTGTCAAAGTCACGTTTGAATTAAATTTCGAAAAACTAGAAAATTGAACACAAATTAAAATGAAGAGAAAATAGTGTTAATCTTCAGCTATTTTGAATTATGTAGGAATGTTTAATTTCGTCAAGGAAAAACGTTTAATTTAAACGTTCCAATTATAGAAATGAGAAAATGAAAACTGCGACCCGTTTTGGAAAACCAATTTTTTGACTCCAGCTGTTTAAATGCTGGAACTTAGCTAATTCCTGAGCTCGGAAACCGGCCCTCAGGGTTTTGTTTTATGTTTTATTAAAATAGTTTTAGTTTTATTGTGGAAATTGTATAGACGTATTATTAATTTCTTCGCTGTGAATATTATGTTTACTCGGATTTAAGATGATAAAAGTAAATATTTCCAAAAAACAAAAGTTGAGTAATAATAGTAACTTGAGAAAGTAATTGAGATCACATTTTGTGCAATTTTGTCTCACAATCTTATTAGTTTCAAACATTAGGTGTAAGTAGTAATTTGTATTAATTTCTAACAGTTTTTTATTTGATGACAATCTAATTAATAATTTTTCAGTGAACTGTAATATAACATATATTATAATGTTCAGAGTCAAATAGTTCTCTATTTTTTATATTCCTGCAACCCGTAAGGGCTAACAGTCAATGACAGTAATATTGAAATTTATAAAAAGTTTACATCAACATTTACAGTCAACCGTTAACAGTAACCTAAATAATCAATAATCTTTATTCTTGTCATCGAACATTACAAATTTTATAAACAAACGTATTTTGATAAAACCAAGGTATTTTGATAAAACAATTCTTGAGTTTAGGTCTATAGTTCTGGGACCAGTTTTATTAAATTTAGCTTCCAACACGTCCACCAATATTGTATTTTCTTGGTAATTGGACTCAATTTTTATTCGAATTTGACTCTCGTAAAACTATGACATTCTGAAAATTATTAAAATCAAGTTATTCAGATGTAAATTACTTAAAGTTGAATTCCCAAATTTGAGTTTGTGAACTCCGTATAATAATCTTCATTTCTGCCCCTTCCAATAATATTATAGAATTAATTATCATAGCAATTAATATAAAATCAATTCATAATGAAGAATTGTTTTAAAGTGGAATTTTGGTTTGTAAATTTGCATTAAACGACTTTATTTTATTTCTATAGTTTGTTATGTGAATGAATATCTGAGTTGTGTATCGAATTACAAAATCATTAATTGAATAAAATTCAATTATTTTAAAGATCTACTATTTAATTCATAAATTATTTTAATATATCACATCAGAACCTGAATTCTCAGTCTAAAATTTGAAATTTGTGAGTGAATTTATTTTTAGGAATCATGTTTGTAGAAAGGAATGAAATAAAGAAGACCAAAGATGTATTCATCCTTCAAAACATTTATTTATCAATTTACAACCTATTTTTTGTGATATGATTAATCTTTCATGAGGTATTAATCTAGAAAAGCTGAGAAATAACATCATTCGAAATGGGAAAATTAATTTCATGACATGATGATGAGAGATGCAAGACTCTGCCATAGGTGAAGATAATGGATTAGCCACACAACCCAAACGACGAAAGTGGATTTCAGAAATATTTCGAAATAATACATCCTAAAAAATAAAAGATAATGTGTTGAAGCCAAGAAACATTCAATTATTAGAGGACTTTAATGATGATTTGTTTCTTGTTAATAGTATTGAATAGTTTTTAATATTAAGTTAATTTCAGTTTGATCACTTCAACCCAGATCAACTGTCAACAAAAGCGATCATTGAAGAGAAGCTATCGCATAAGATAATATAATATAATGTAGTATCAATCAATCAAAATTTTATTTACAATTTCAGAACAATTGGGTCCTCCCAAACCCTTAGGTTTACAGTGATACAGTGAAAATTGCTATGGTTACATCTACTGAAAACTCTCATACCTTGCTTGGAAACTCTTCATAAAACTATAAGGAACAAAGTTACATAGACAATCTTTATTTCCAAAATAATAACTTTAGGTCCATTCCTCCTCACTATAAATTCATAAAATTTTAGAATTTATTCAAACTATTCGATAAATATTTATTATTAAAAGAAAATCCCAATTAAATGCTGTAAATCACCCCGAAGACTTCTGCTACTGCAAATATCGACAACAGGGTAAATAGCTAGATGGAAATTCAATGAGCGCTACTATACAACAATTATTTGCTATTAATTGATTTTTCCAAATGAGAACAATCATGTACAGTACAGGACTGTTTCATTCTGTCCCTTCAATTTATGATGGTTTTTTCATAACTGATGCCTTTAATATTCCATTGAATAGTAAATTTAATGCTTTCTCTATTTTTTTTCAACAGTGATATTTGGTGATAAACCACAGAAAACTGGGTTGAAGAATGAATTTTCACAACAAAATTGACATGAATAAAGTTGAGAGTGATACTGAAATTTCACTTGTGACTCATTGCATAGTAAATTTAATGCTTTTTCTATTTTTTTCAACAGTGATAATTGGTGATAAACCAGAGAAAACTGGGTTGACGAATGAATTTTCACAACAAAATTGACATGAATAAAGTTGAGAGTGATACTGAAATTTCACTTGTGACTTGTTCAGAAGAATTTATAGTTTTTTTTATGCTCCAATTTTGCAGCTTTGAAGAACTACTGCTGTAAGTTTGAATATTTTTATTTATAAGTACTACTTATAATCACAATGATTAGAATCACAATCTGTTAGTACTGAGACTGATTGTATTAATCCAGTAAATACGTAAAGTTTGTAAGTATAGTGGGGTTAGTATTGATTTCTACAGGAAATCTGTAATTAGCTGATTCCATTCATTATAATTTATTTGTACTAGTAGTTCTGTGAACAGTAGACCTCACGCAGTATTCTCATCCACAAGTACCTGATTGAAACTATAGACTTGTCAGCTGATTTATCTATATATATAAAAGCGAAATGGCACTCACTCACTGACTGACTCACTCACTCACTCGCAGAACTAAAATTCTACCGGACCAAAAACGTTCAAATTTGGTAGGTATATTCAGTTGGCCCTTTAGAGGCGCACTAAGAAATCTTTTGGCAATATTTTAACTCTAAGGGTTGTTTTTAAGGATTTAAAGTTCGTCTTTTAGCATATATATTTTTCTTCTCCCAATCCCTTAATTATAATTGAAATTTCCATATCATATGTTACTATAGAACTATAATCTAGATAGAGTACCTCTTCGAAACAGTTGTTAACTGGCAACTAAATTAATAATTTTGTCAGGTTGGCATTAAGTTGAGTTGACTTTGTTAGGTTGGCACCAAGTTGAAGATTTAAATGCATTTATCGCGGAAAAATTGATTGGGCACTGCTACTTCAATCCTGGGAATATTATATTACTAGCCATCAGGCTCGCTTCGCTCGCCATATCCGTTTAGCCAGACGTTTAGTCTGGTTCCCCGACTGGATTGTCCTAACATATGATAAAAATGCTCAAATGAAAAATGCAGGCGAGCGAAGCGAGCCTGCTGATCTCATTCTTGGATGATCCAGTCGGGGGTCCAGGGGGCGCCCCCTGGCTAGACGGATATGGCGAGCGAAGCGAGCCTGACGGCTAGTGATGAATAATTCTATAGTCTGATTTTTACTTTAATATTGGCGTATGAAGGAGGCTCCTTTTTCCTTTTATATTATCCATGAAATGCAAAATTTCCAAAAACCTTGTATTTACGTCGACGCGCAATTAAAAAAGGAACATACCTGTCAAATTTCATGAAAATCTATTACCGCGTTTCGCCGTAAATGCGCAACATATAAACATTTAAACATTAAGAGAAATGCCAAACCGTCGACTTGAATCTTAGACCTCACTTCGCTCGGTCAATTAGTACGGTAGCTCGTTTTATTTGTCTAGTATACGGTAGAAAATTACAATCTTATAATTCTGTGGCTGGTTGTATTGATCCTGTAAGTCAATTTCGTAAGTATGGTAGGATTAACATTGATTTCTTCGTGATATCTGTTATTAGCTGATCTCATTCATTAGAATATTTTTTACTAACAAGTAACCCGTGCTTTGCAAGGGTCTAATTAAAAACTTGACCTACTGAAATCTTGAAGAATATGAAATAGGCCTATAACCATCCTCGGTAAATTATTAAGAATCTATATGCATAATTTCAAATTATCAGTACAGTAGTTCAGACGTGATGATGCGTTATTTGTGGATTTTCTTTCCTGTACCTGTATAAGCCAATTCGTTCATCTATGTTGTAGTTTAGTACGGTACAGTAGCTCATTTTATTTTCCCATTGTAAAGTCCATAAGTATGGTGGTATTATTGGCTAGTTGACCGAGCGAAGTGAGGTCTAAGATTCAAGTCGACGGTTTGGCATTTCTCTTGATGTTTAAATGTTTATATGTTGCGCATTTACGGCGAAACGCGGTAATAGATTTTCATGAAATTTGACAGGTATGTTCCTTTTTAAATTGCGCGTCGACGTACATACAAGGTTTTTGGAAATTTTGCATTTCAAGGATAATATAAAAGGAAAAAGGAGCCTCCTTCATACGCCAATATTACCGTAAAAATCAGACTAGAAAATTATTCATCATAAATCAGCTGTCTAATGGACTATAATACTACCCGTTCAAAAACATCGAACCTCTTGAAAATGTATGTTTCCATTAACGTTAGTAGACAGTTGACTATAATACTACCCGTTCAAAAACATCGAAAATCTTGAAAATTGAATCATTCCATCAACGTTGTAGACAGTTGCAGCCAGACCTGATAACAGCGCTCACACTCACATTTCGGGACGACACGTCACGGTACGATATAGGACAGAAAGCTCTATGTTTATTTAGGATTTTTTCTAGACATTTTTAATTGATAAATTATCTATCAATTTTTGAGAAAACAACAACAGGTCAATGTAACTTACTGAGCGCGAGGTCTACTGTTCACAGAACTACTAGTATTGATTTGGGATTCAACCTGTAAGTATGGTTGTTTTGATTTATAGATGTTATCATAATTTTTAGAGAATCGTCAGTAGTCACCTGTATGCCTTTGTTCTGGCCTCTTCCAGTTTCCCCATATCCTCGTGCAATAGGTACTGTCTACCTCCCATCATGGCTCTGAGGAAAAATTCGTTGGGATCAATATCGGAGAAATCATAGTCGAAACTCTCCCTGTCATCGGGTAGGATTGCTTTTGATAGGTTCAGGAAATTCTCATTTTTAAACGTCCATTCGCGGAGTGTGAAGTAGGATAGAGACAGCATTGCCTTGTAGATTTTCCTGTGTAGTTTTACTAGCCTGTAAAAAATCGAAAAAATATCATCAATGAAGTTTTTTGTTAGGGCTACTTGAATGTTGAATTACATAGAATAACTAGTACTACTATACTCTGTAAAAATTACTTTTGACTTGGGATGGACATGCGCAGCATAGAAGGCATAGAGCGGTAGGATATGTTGCCGTTCTGAACTGGTCAGTGTTCTCTAATTTCTAGTGAAGCGCTCATGTTAAACTTACGAAGTTTCCTCTTTGCAAGCACTGACTCGACTGATTCTATTTGACAAATTGGCAACTGCGCTTCCACCTATGACACTATCCATCACTGTAATTGGCTGATCTCCCTCCATTTCTCTGCGCCGCAAATTCCTCAAGGTCAAAAGTAATTTTGTATGGAGAATAGAATCCGTGAAAGGAAGAAGAAGAAGAATCACTAGTATCCTTTTTAAATTTCATATCAAAACGACTAGTTTCGGCGATGACATTATCAAGTGTTCTTTCAAATAGAAATGTTTATCTTTCTTAGAAAATTAGGAATTTAATACAATTAATAGACTTATTTAAAAATTGTAAATATGAGATATTTTGAATTACTAAAATCTGATTTAGTAAATCTTGAAAGACTAGATATGCAGTTGTCATTTCATTTGAATAATGCCATAGTTTGTTCGAAAACTAAGGTTTCTTCCTTTTTGTAAATGACATTAAATTGCTAGTGAAGGCTTGAAATATCTTACTAAATATATTTTACAGGAGAGAAAAGACAAATATTACTTCAGGTACTTTTGGTTGACTTTTATCTATTCCTTTTGAAAAACTTATAATTTGTTTCTAACTTTGGTAGAGGTTGGAGCAGATAGCTCTATCTTTTACTAGCTCCGCACCGTTGCCAAATCGTTTGTAGACTGATTGAATATAATGAACTACCCGAATATTTACATCAATCATAAAAAAATATAAAATCATGAAAATATATATTTTCTTGGTGAATAAAGTATATTTCAGATAGAATTGATCATTATTGACGAGAATCAACAATATTAATATTGTATCAGATACACCAAGATGGCTTGAATCACAGCAGAAGGCGGTGGAAATATGAAACTTGGCAACTCTCCCGTCCTATCATTTCCACTGAAATTATAACGTGAGTATCACCATGGTTAAAATACAAATTGCTCATTAAGAGTCTGCAGTTGACAATCTGACGCTTTGAGTTGATTCCTGTTTATTTTAAGAAGATTGAAAAGTAGGTATGTCGTCACCCCAAGGTGAGCTGGAGGAAGTCAACTCTGTCGTCCTACAATTTCCACTTACTTTATAACGTATATCTCACTATAGGCTAGGCACTAGGTGGGACCTTCCCTTAAGGAACTCTCCACCAACAAAAGCCGTTCGATTGTATCTTTCTTTCATTGGTCGACTGAATTTTGTTATTTGTTTTGAAACTCACATGGGATTTGTGTTTTTGTTTTTAAACTTCCATCGTTCTTTCGTTACATCGATACGTCAATCTAATCAGCCAATCGGAGGAGAGCTTCCTATTATGTCGTGTCTTTTAGGAATCGGTAAAGTAGAGTTTACTACATTAGTCAAGTCTTCTTAACTTCAGAAAAATTTGAAAAGTGCAATTTTTGTCAAATGAACTATTTTTACTAACTTGAAGTCAAGTTTTCATGATCTGAAAAGTTAAAAATATGAAAATAAAAATCCAATTAATTCAAAGTTTTCTTCTACATCAGCATTATACTTTTTCAAGTTGTTCTTATACATTCTACATTGACTAACAACTGTCTTTATCTCATTCGTAAAATAGAATAGAATTTTATTGGTCATAAAATATTCACATGAATAGCCTACATGGACTTTGTCAATGTAGGTTAGATTGCACCTCCCTCCAGCAGTCCGTAAGTTGCATTTTACGTGCTGGATTGTATTCTACTTAACAAGTAAATTTGGTTTATGATTCGTTGCTATGCTCCTATGCAGTTCTGTATATATGAACTTGTTTATTTGTTTTTGATATGCATGTATTTTACATTTTCTTGTATTAAGCTTATTGAGAATAAAATTTCATTCATTCAAGTTGAATGCAACTGGCTAGCGTCGCAAATGTGCATCGAGCCTAATACACACTTATACACTTATTCTTCACCAAGACCAGCGGAGCCGAATAGGTTGTGTCAAAATAATAAGAATATAACTTTTCTTGAAGCTAGTCTTGAGTATAAACTGGAGTTATAAAGATGGCATGGTCACGGTGACTTCGAAGAACTCATGTAACCCATAGAAAGGGGTTTCTTTAAGCCAACACTTTAACTTAGCCTTGAATGTAAAAGTCAAAAATGATGAACATCTTGAGACAAGAAAACTTGAAGATTCAAGTTTTGAATTGACAAAACTTTAATTCAAGAGAACTTGAAGGGTCAACATTGGTATAGTGGATTCAAGTTTCTGATTTTGTAGTTTCAATTTTTCTTGAATTCAAAGAAACTTGGCTAATGTAAACTCTACTTTAGTGTGAAAACGGCAATCACATGTTTGAGATTGAATTGTAAGATTTGTTTTGAAACGTAGATGGGCTTACGTCCGAAAAGTCATACGAATTTATCTTTCTTTGACTAGACGATTGAATTGTGTGTATTTGTTCTGAAACTTACATGGACATACGCCCTGGCCGATTGAATCCCACTATGAGCTAGTAACATAAAATATGTGACAAAAGTGATACGAATAACTTATCTTTCTTTCATTGGTATTGAATTTTCTGATTTGTCCTGAAACTTACATAGGCTTACGTCCCGATAGATTGAAAATGGAGTCAGCAATGAGGGCTGGCAGCAAGTGTTTAAAGAGTACGTTGAAGTAGAGCACAGTCTCGTCCTGGCAGTAGTGTGAGGTGGGGATCCAGAGGATGTCGTGCATGGGAGCCACCCAGAACGCGTCGTAAGCGATGCGAACCAGTTCGCGCGACGAAATCGACTTGGATCGCGACGAACAGTTGTAGATTGTCAGCTGCTTGTCCGAATTACTGAAACACATTGGATCATTGCTGATTATTTTGATTTGTTGGTTGATTATTTTGTTTCAAAGTCTGACTTGGGCCTCAACGAATAGTTGTAGACTGTTTCGACATTTTTGGCTGATTAATTGTTTCAAATTTTGACTTGGAACGTGACAAACAATTTCGTAGATAGTCAGCTGCTTGTCTAAATTTCTGAAACATTGGTTCAAAATACTGTAACTATATTACCTATTATTGGGTAATAATATAGTTACTGTAGTTCAAAACAGCGGGTCATTGAAGACTATGGTGAACACGTACTGTATTCCAAACATGAAAAATTATAATAAAAAATCTGGTGTGGTACACTCACACAACTTTCCTTGCTCATTGAACTGTAAGCCTCATTCTTAAACGAGAATAATTTAGGGGAATAACATAATGACGATTGGCGGTAACATATTTGAAACTACGAACAGACTTCTGTATATGTATTTATATTTGTATTCAGAGTACTTATTCCTTTGTGTAAATAGTGAAATTCGATGATTTTTTTTCAAAAGTCGTCAAAACAGCTGTTCTACAGATGAAATATCTCGACTATGTGTTCTTTTTATGAACTGCTCTACCTACCTACCTCATGCACGAGAAGGAGGTTACAAAGTTCATTTCTCAAGGATGGGGTGGACCCCCATTAGTTTCCCAGAAAGGAGACTCATGTCAGTTGATAGAGATGATAAATAACTATATAGGGTATGAATTTGAAAAAAAAACGGTCAAGTCATTTTTAAGAAAATCGTGAAAAAACATGGTTTTTTAGTAATTATTCGCCATTTTGAATTGAATTTTATTGAATTTCTTATTGTCGGATCCTCATGATATAAGGACCTTGAGTTTAAAATTTCAAGTCAATCGGTTGATTAGGAATGGAGTTATCGTGTTCACAGACATACACACACACACACAGACCAACACCCAAACATCATGCTGTTGGACTCAGGGGACCTTGAAACGTATAGAAAACTTGAAATTAGGGTACCTTAATTTTTTTGGAAAGCAATACTTTCCTTACGTATGGTAATAGGGCAAGGAAAGTAAAAAAGGGGAATTATTAAAGAACTAAATTTTTGGCTTATAACATATTTTATGATAGAACATAAAAATTGAAGGGCATAAGAAAGTGGAAAACTAAAAAAACAACGATTATCAGAAGAAAATATATTAATAGTCTTTATGACTAATTTATTTCAAAGCTTGAAAAATGTTTGCTCGTAAACTAGGATAGCTCAATTCGAAAATAGTGTGAAGATGAGAAAACACGGAAATAACAAAACGAAATAAGAGGAAATTGAGAACATAAAACACTTCTACCAGAAGAAGGAAAAGGAGGAGGAGGAGAAAAGTGAGATGATGGGGCTGGGTGGAATAGTTCTCACGACACTTGGGGATTACAGTAATCTTCACTGTATCGAACACGTATACTGACACTGATGAAAATATATTTAAAAGATTTATTTAGTAAGATGATGCACATACTCTTTGACAGCCTTGTTCCACGCGGCGACAATGATGGCCTTGCAAGCGATGTCTACGGGCATGTAGTCCGGCACTGCGTCCGGATTGATGATGGCCGTTCGGATGACACCCTTGCCGGCACCCAGCATTAGTCCAGCCGGTCCGTTGAAGTTGTCAATCCAGCCGGCGATTGGGTCTTGCCAGCTGCTTATTACTAATAGAGAATCACATAATCAACATTAAACTTCAAATGAAAACAACTTAAACTCTAACCATCACTGCGCAAATTTATTTATTCATACAATAAGTACATCATCAAAATGATAGGGAGAGGAAAAATAAGGTAACATTGTGCCATTACATACATACATACATACATATCCGGGTCCCGTTCCAGCTAGTGCCGGGTCTGGGTGTTTACAATGCCTCTCCATCTTGTTCGGTCCTCCCACCATCGGTGTCCTCTCTTCTCCACTTCGTTGGCCACTGAGTCTGTCCATCATCGTCGCGGTCATCCTCTTGGTCTCCTCCCTTCAATCCTCATCTCCTCCATTCTCCTTGGCAGCCGATCCTCTCTCATTCTCTTCATGTGCCCAAACCAGCGTAGTCTCATACTTTCAACCTTTTCCCTTTTACTCCCCATGTTCAATTCTCTCTGATAATTGTGCCATTCCTCTCCTAAATTTAGATGCATTGAGGTGTTACACATAGTCCCAAGCAGGAAATGTAAGCATAACATATCGAACTTTGATGGAGATTCATGCTGTTATAAAGAATAAAAATTTACAATTTATATCCAATTATCCAATATCGTGATCGATGACCAGGCTTCCCCGGATAGATCGTGTCAAAAATTAAAACTGTATTTTACACATAGATGGCGGCGTCACAGACCAGCATAGTCATCATTAAAAAATCCTGTAAAGAATAAAAGCTCCTCCCAATAGCCACCTTGATAGGATGTTCTAGTTCTTGAACGCGGTAGGTGAGCGACCCTTCACTGAGTGTGGCAGGCAGTTGAACATCTTGATTGCCAGCACCGGAAAACAATCCCTGACCATAGACAGTCGACGGCGTGGAACATCCAAGTTGGTCCTCCCCCGAGTATTGTAGGTGTGCACTTCCTCTCTTATTGAGAACGTAGACTGGTGTTTTTTTGACGTGGAAGAGTGATGCTAGTATGTAAAGTCCATGCACAGTATGGATGCCCAGACGTTGAAATATAAGTAATCACACGAAGTACCTTTTTTACTTTCCTTGCCATAGGTAAGGAAAGTATTGCTTTCCAAAAAAAATGAAGGTACCCTAATTTCATGTTTTCTAAATGTTTTATTACTTTCCTTGCCCAATTACCATAGGTAAGGGAAGTATTGCTTCCCAAAAAAATTTAAGGTACCCGAATTTAATGTTTTCTATACGTTTCAAGGTCCCCTGAGTCCAAAAACATGATTTTTGGGTATTGGTCTGTATGTGTGTGTGTGTGTGTGTGTGTATGTGCGTCTGTCTACACGATATCTCATCTCCCAATTAACGGAATGACTTGAGATTTGGAACTTAAGGTCCTTACAATATAAGGAAGGATCCGACACGAACAATTTCGATCTAATGCAATTCAAGATGGCGGATAAAATGGCGAAAATGCTGTCAAAAACAGGGTTTTTCGAGATTTTCTCGAAAACGGCTCCAACGATTTTGATCAAATTCATACCTAAAATAGTAATTAATAAGCTCTATCAACTGCCACAAGTCCCATATCTGAAAAAATTCCAGGAGCTCCGCCCCATCTATGCAAAGTTTGATTTTAGATTTCAATTATCAGGTCTCAGATATAATTTAAACGAAAAATTTCAAGTGGAAAAGATTAAGCATGAAAATCTCTACAATTAATTTTTTGTAACATTTTCACCAAAAATAGAAAATAAGCTAGAAATTCGAGAATGTTATTAATTCAATTGCAAACTGTTGGCAACTGTTGATTCTATTGAATCATTCACTATGAAGAGATATAGCAGACTTCGTGTGTCTCCAGCGTTATTGTCCTGTCACCAGCTGGCTTGGATCTTTGAACAGTAGACTTGAGATGCGCGTGAACACTAGCGTCAGGTGATAAATTTTCATAACGGCAAGGAATGTTGTGTGAGTGCGCCACACCAGACTTTTAAGGAATAAAAATGTACAATTAATAGAAAGATCACATGTTCTGTAAATCATAATAGATGTGTAGTCTATTATACCCTAAAATCGTGTAGAACAAATAAATATTTCTCACCAATAGATGGTCTGAAGATTATAACAGGAAGCTTTCCTTCATAATGTGAAATAATGTGCTCAGAAAGAGATTTGGAGAAAGTATAAGTGTTTGGTAAACTGCCAATAAATCTGGAACAGTAAACAGATTTTAAAAAGGAGTTTAGAATCGGAATTCTGCATTACAATAGTAGTTTACTTCAACAAAGTATATAATATAACGATTATTATAGTAAATGTAGTAAAAATAATTATCACTGAAAAAGGAACAATCAGAATTAATAATAAATTTCATTTCCATTAATATACAAATAAGCAATCCAATCAATAAAATGTACACAATATTCAAAAATACAATATATGAAATTTACTAAAAATATAAATAAATTGCATTTTTTCGGAAATTGACCTAGTAAATAATAGTAGTAATTGACCTAGTATTGTAGTAGTAATACATTAAATTTAGAGTGGGGGTGCAAATACATTGGGTAAGTGAGCTCACATATTGTTCGAAATTATGTTTTCTATATTATGTCTTCCAGTTGTTGTGATCCAGTTTTTAACGGCGCAGTAAGTTCTCTATTATCTTGATGTGTACAGGAAGTAAATTGTGGAGTTTTGGTGCTAGGTGGTTGAAGTGTCGTTGGTATGTTGCCTTCCTAGCCACGTTCCGAACAAAACATAACCAGGTTAAATCGAAACATCATCAAGTTATTTTTTTTCTATATAAGAACTGGCTCAGGAATAATATTATTATTAAACGAAAAACCAAATTAAATGCTGTAATTCACCCAGAAGACTTCTGCTACTGCAAATATTGACAACAGGGTAAACAGCGAGATGGAAATTCGATGAGCGCTACTATTCAAAAATTATTTGTCAGCCCAGGAATCGAACCCAGTAGCTCCTAATTGCCGGTCTGGAATGCTTAACCTTACACCAAACTGACAATCTCTGGATAGCAGCGCTCATTTTATACGAAGCCATAGCGGCCACATCTGTAGACTGGCTCAGAGGAGTCAGATTACATGAGCACATATGACGAGCCTTCAATGTTAATACTGTAATATTAAATTCTAATGAATTTATTAGATTATTCAAAACTCACTTTGGTGTAAGAATATTCATGATAGCAGGATCGACCTTCTCAATGATTTCGATAGTTTTTTCCCAGTCAGCGTGAGCCGGATAGATCTTTTCGTCGATCACTTTACGATCGCAGTTGCAGTATGTTGTACTCACGTACAATAGGGCCTGCAAAATAGAGTAATATAATAGAAGTGAAATTAAAAGCTACTTGTTGACAAATATTGATTATCTAATGTGGATAGATAGATAGATGCCTTCTTATTTGCACTTTACAACATTAATAATGATGGGGGCGAAGTTGAGGCAATAAGAGCCCCCCTCTTCCACCCGACCCACGATATAATTATTTGAATAAAATAATAATAATATACCTCTTTATCATAAAACATCCTATAATGCAAAAATAAATGATAATTTACAATTTCAGTGAAGCAACTAAATTAATAATACATTACAAAAAACTTACAAAACTGAATTTAAAAGAAAATTGAATTTAGAGAAGTGTAGAAACAAATTTTTTGGAATGACTGCAATGGCCGTGTCACAAGACACAATTTCACATAATAGAATTCCTTGTCCTATATTACAATTTACATAAATTAATATTATAGAAAATAACTAGTACCCTTGTTACACAGGTATACTACATTTTTTTAAAATTCAGGACTAGTTTCGACATTTCTGTCATTTTCTAGTGTTCTTTTTCAAATGAATTAATTATATAAATTATTTTTGTCAACTATCTAGGCATAGTTGATAACAATGATACTTATTTGCTGAGCATGACGGTCACATTAGCTGTAGGCTTGTGCGTGAGTAAGGCTTTAGGTGGGTTCCAAACCACCGGAAAACGATTTTTAAACTCAAAATGTAATTTAGAGGAGTGGTCACCCTTACAACAAGAGTAGCAAATGCATGGAGCTTAACTTATGTTAACAATAACTTATCAGCGCGACCACGACACTAATCGCTTCCCAACTTTAACGCCACATAGCTTGATAAGATAGGATATTTGTTTATTCAAAACTGCATATTATCACATAAGTACACATAAGAATATCGTCATGTGAAAAATATAATTAGTCTACGGAATTTGTCGTCCTTTGCCAGTAAAGAACTAAGAGACATGGCTTGGCTTGGAGTAACAGTGAAATGTGGCATTAAAAAAGTACTTTATAACATGGTAAATCTACTCTCCATCTTTGATTAAAACCTACGTGAACAATTATTGTCTTGAAGTAAAAGTAAAATTTGCCATAGAAGCGCTTTTTACCACGTGTCTACTCTCTATGATTAAACCCACTATAAAGCAACAAAAAATCTATAGTGAGGTCCACGTTATAATGACAGTGGAGAAAGATAGAAGAACAGCGTTGCCCATTCTCTGCCTTGCCACTGCCTTCTATAGAGGATAGCTGATACCGGTATATCTGATGTATAATATTGACTGCTTATTCTTGTTTAAAATAATCAATTATATTTTATTAAGCAAAAAGTTATATTTTTCAATTATTTCATAATTAAGATGGAATATTTTGTTAATTATTAATTCTACATTGTTAAAAGACGATCTGGCAACAGAGCAAAGCGAGAAAGAGAGCGCTATCCGCTTTTTTAAATGTAAGAAAATATTTTTAAATGATTGAATAATGAATTTACATAATTGTGATTGAATATTTTGTTAATTCTATTTCTACATTGTTGAAAAAAATGATCAGGCAACGTTGTGGAGGTGGAGAAGGATATTACTATCTGCTTTGTCGAATGAGAGACATGGATAGCAACAACAATGTTTATAAAATACTGCCATAATAACGTGGACCACACTTTAGTAGTTCTTTTTCGTGTAGGTTTGTGACGCTGGTAGTCTCTCATACTGTGCCATTCTTACACTCTTACCCCGGTCAAACCAGTATTAATTGACAGTAATCGGCTTGATATTTGGAACATAAAGGACCTACCGTATAACATGGGAGATTTTTTGATGATATCTTTTCTCTATGATGGAATCGATAACAAAAATAGGTTTGAAATTTGGAACCTAAACGACCTATGCCATTGGATATCTGCTTATGCTATCTCTTATAAAAAATATAAATATTCATGAACGAGCATTTTCATCAATGTGTTTTATGGATAACAAGTTTAGAAATCGACTCGACATGCGGTCAGATTTTAGAGTGAATGTGTCAAGTATGGAGCCTGATATCTCAGAAATCATGAACTTGAAGAAAAAATTCAGCTCATTGAACAAAAGAAGTGATAATTATTAGGAACAGTGGACCTAATCTTCATTTCCGCAACTCATTTGAGCTGAGGTACCGTACAAGGATCGTATTCTCCATATCTGGCGGTGGATAAAAATATTTGTATAACTGTGCATTTAAGAAGTAGTAAGGATCCACATAAATATAATAAATGGATGAGGGTGTCCTTGGGAAAATTTTGTTGGGAACCCCTGACCTACACCATGGGATATCTTCTTATACTCTATTTTCTCCATGATGAAATATAGGAAGCCAACTCACCATAAGCTTCTTCATTTGCATGGCGAGCTGGCAGACCTCACGTGTGCCGCGCGCGTTCATCTTGACGGCATCTGTGAGGTGCTCGTCAAAGCGCACACTGGCGGCAACATGGAACACTATCGACACGTTCTGCGCCAGTGTCTTGTAGTCGGCCGGCGACAACCCAAGACCCAATTCCGACATGTCGCCCTCCATTAGCACCACTTTGTCGAAGCTCGACGGTGACGCCGTCCTCAGCTTGTCGAATAGCTGCAAAATCATAAAAGACGCTGGTCAAGCCAATGTACATAGAATAAAATGTATTCTATCTTTTCTCTGTAAAATACAATGGGCCCGTTCTTTGTACATGGAATGTGGTAAATTGTCCTATTCACAATTTACCAAGTAAAAAGTTCCGCGTTCCATGAGAGGAATTTTAACAGATTCTGTTCCAGTCCCAACTTTCTGCCCCACAGTCGAAGTGTGGTAAATTGTCCGACCTGGTACCGTTCCAACTATCTGAGCTCTCATTGGTCGATTATTGTAGTCTGCTTGCTTCTCTGCAACATGCGCTGATAGTTTGTTTACCATAGCATAGAATACATAACCAACAATATGATGTTTGATAACCATTCATTAAATGAATTTTTCTGGATAGAAAATTTGAGAGTAATGGAATAGAAGAAATTTACACTTTTCTAGACGGTAGGTTTGTAAAACAGCCTTTCTTTATTCACGCAGCTAGTAAACGACAGATTTTAGTGTAAATCAACTTTATGCGCGCCAAAAGCTTGAACCAAAGATTTTGAAATGGCGTTCCATGGGAACATTTTGCACTAGTCACGTGATGGAACAATTTACGATTCGAACTGGAATATTTACTGTACACATAACGTACACAATGTATTCTAGGTACATTGGTTCAAGCGTAGATCGAATGATGAAGAGAAAAAGAAAAAACTAAGATTACTAGGGATTGATAATGGTGTAACAACCGAAAATAGTATCTCAAAATGTTTTGATAAACCACCATTAGTTTCGACAGTAGGCTATCAAGTCGTTTCCATTTAATAGAAGAGGAAATTTAAATAAAAATAGAAATCGAAGTACTTTTTTTCTTAATTATTACTCAACATGTTTTGGCTATGATGCCGAATATCAAGTCTTGAAAATGGCATCATAGCCGATACATGTTGTGATTAGGCCTAAACAATTTAAAAAAAAGGGTACTTGAATTTTTATTTATATTCAAAAGTAGCCCTAACGAAAAAAGTCAATAGGAAATTTGTATCAAGAGAAATTTCTGTTATATCAGGACATTCTCAGAACTGGGATAACTCGATTGATTGCTGCAATCTGAACAGTTGTATCATAGCCACCTCTAATACAAGGCCCCGGCCTACGATATTGCAACGTCGCAGTGTAGGCCTAGAATCTAATACATGATTGGTGAAAAAGATCAGCTGGTATTTTTTTAAATCTTCTTCACCAATCATGTATTAGATTCTAGGCCTACACTGCGACGTTGCAATATCGTAGGCCGGGGCCTTGTATTATAGAGGTGGCTATGGTTGTATCTTATTGATTTTTATGACGCCGTCGATCCCATAATTGTGGGTAATGGATCAAATGGATCAAGCAGAAGGCATTAATGAGTAGTGGGGGAACTCGAGTCAAGTGATCGACATATTCCGAATCCAGAAGTGGGCGATATGAGTGATTGTTGGAGAATCCATACGCTCAAGCTGCAGACCGTACTTTAAAGAGATGAAAATTCTCCCTCTTCCGAGCGGAGATCGTATGTTTCATAGATAGGAACAAGAATAAATTCAGAACTGGTGCACATTTCCACAATTATAGAACAAGGCATAGGGAAGAGTTGCGAGATAATACACACAGGACCACTATGTATGAGAGAGGAAAAAATAGTGCTGGGATTCGACTGCACAATAAATTACCAGCTAACATAAGAGAAAATACAGGACGTAAATTTAGAGTATTGATGAAGGAGCAGCTTTTGAGCATTTTTGCTTTTGAATTCTCAATAATTGATGAATTTGAAGCTCACTACGAGATGAGTTAGGTTGATCAGTATTATTATGTATATATTTTTATGTAATCTTGCTATCTAAAATAATTGAAATAGGACTTGCTTTGAATAAATTATCGTCATATCCAAATACCCCTTCCGTGGGTGGTAAATTGAACGAATAATAATATAATAGTAGTGTGTGTTGTAGATCCTTTCCAAAAACTCAAAAATGCAATTTTATTCCAACTTGATAGTTTTGTACAAGTAACTCTGAATTATATATTCTCTTTGTCATACACCATTCTTAGAATAACAAATACAACTGTTATAATACACATCAGATTCCTCTTTCAATAGTAAGACAAGCATCAGCCTTCTGGCAGTCGCGCTGTTGTAAAAAGTACAACAGTGTCAGTATTTTTGCTGCACAAAACTATTGAATGGGGTTGTGTCAGTGAATGAGTCACCTATGCATTCCAAAACTTTCCCCCATCACTCCAATGAGTTGCAGTATCAACCGAGCAATGGTTCAGTCTTTAGGTGCCATTTAGTCGCGACAGTGCATAAGATAGGGAAAGACTGTATACGGGGACTGTAAACGAACCAATAACACAGAATTTATGGCTTTGCTTGATGTACCTTATTGGGCTATGAAATGTCAATCATCCAAGTGTTCATAGGTGTAAAATAATCCAAGAATATGGAAAAAGTAATTATAAAATTAATATGTTTTGACAGTAAACAGAGTACCGTACATAACACTTGGAAAATTGAATGTTGTAAAAAATACAACATGCGACTGCTCGTGTGATTGAGTAGGGCGCGACTACCGGAAGGTTAGCAATAAATCGGCGCTCACTTACCGCCAATTTCTTGATTTCTTCAAACCTCTCAGCAGGAGACTTTCCTCTCGATGATCTCACAATCAGGTAGATTTTGTCGACTGCCGGACATGATCTCAACAGTTTCTCCAGGAGAACCTTGCCAAGGAACCCGGTTCCTCCCGTGATCAGTATCTTTTTGTTGGCATAGAACTGAGGTATATTTGCAGACGCCATTTTCCCCTTCACCTGCTTTCCAAAATTAAATTTAACAGATTAATTAATCACCGTATGACTTGTTTCTTGTTTATCAATAATCACCTCTGTCGGTTTTTCTAAAGCTGTAATTTAAAAATTACAAATGATTTATTTATATTACAAATGACACTGATTCAATAACATTGGTAGATGAAATAGTAAGGAGATTGAAGGTAACTGATAGTAGGTCAGTTATTTTTGAATAGACTGAATCTTTACGATTATTTATGATACAAATGATACTGATTTCATTACACTGGTAGATGAATACTAAGGATATTAAAGCTAAATATTACTAGGCCAGTTTTTTTTAATAGTCTGAATCTTTACGATTATTTGTGTTGAAAATGTCACTGATTTGATAACATTGGTAGATAAAATACTAAGGAGATTACTTGGAGATTGAAGCTAGATAATACTAGACCAGTTTTTTAAACTGAATCTTTACGATTACTCGTAGTACTTATATTGAGATACAAGATACTATCTTAGAGAAAAGATAGCATAAGAAGATTCAAGTTGATGTTTTGTTAACTCAATCCGATTACTGTCGACCACTGCCTATTATTATATTACTGATTTACTGTATTACCTACAGATATTATTGTTTTTTAGGGGTGAGAGTGTAAGAACTGCACAGTATGAGAGACTACCATTGTCACATAGCTTCGCAAAACAACTACTAGGACTATCGGCTTGAGTTAACAGTGAAATTTAGAACATGAACATCCTACGCCAATGTATATCTTCTTTTCTCTTTGATACTACTGTATAAAACAATATTTTAGATTTTCATCACTCAGCAGATAGGACGTGAAATTAATAAAAAGGAATACAGTCATTCTACAAAAAAAAACTAGAAAAGAATACGTCAAGTTTGAACAGTAAATAAAAAACTAGAGCTGAGAAAATATGTTAATTGAGGACCTATAGCATTCTTGAATTCTGTTAAATAAAAAGCAAATTCATCTTAGTGTCATTCTTCTTCTTCTTATGAAAATACTGCTAAAGTGAGTTGCTCAAAATATTCGTTTTTTCTGTCAACTAGTCTTGCAACAAATTGATTCAACCGACACAATACAATAAAAAATACTAGAAATTTTAGTTAGATCAAAAGTCTGTCTATTATCTCGATACAGTATGTAATTTGAAGTAAATGTGAAAACACATTATTTGTATAACTATAAATAAAGCTAATCAATTTTGATTAATTTCAAAGAGAATAGATACAGTACTTACAACTCTCCACGTATTCCAATTAGTTTTCTTCGCCGATTGCAATAACGTCCAAACACTCTCAGTGGACTTGGTAGGCCTACTGTGCTTCAAAGATACTGAAAATCACCTTTGACCTAGTGAGAACAATACTGGATTTTCTCAGGCTAACGACCCCTTCAAAGGTCAACTTAATTCGCTCTGAACCCTTCCTAAATGAAGAAGAATATATAATATTTGGTGCATATTATGCATATAATAACAAAACGTGGGAAAATCAGTTAAAGTTTGATTGATTCCGGTATTCATTTTTCAAGATCCTATTGATTTGTGAATTCATTCACAATGTAATTGGCGGAGTAATCATTCATTTGTTTATTGAACTTCCAAAGGTTCAACACTACTTTTACAAAAAATAGTACTACGTGATTGGCGGAAATGTACATTTTGTGAGACAAATTAGGGTAAAATGCTTCAGTATTTGAAACTTTTGTAGCATTGCTAATGTGATACAGACTTGCATTGATTTGCAATACACCTGAGTCATAAGTTTGACATTTTTCCATGGATAAATGAATTCTTCATCTATCTATCTAGTACTATGTGATTGGCGGAAATGTACATTTTGATATATTTTAGGTAGGGTAAAATGCTACAGTATATTTGAAACTTTTATAACATTTTCAATGTGTTACAGACTTGTATTGATTTGCAATACACCTGAGTCATGTTTGACATTTTTCCATGGATAAATGAATTCTTCATAAATCTATCTATCTATCTAGGGTAAAATGCTACAGTATTTGAAACTTTTATAACATTTCCAATGTGGTACTGACTTGCATTGATTTGCAATACACCAGAGTCATAAGTTTGACATTTTTCCATGGATATATGAATTCTTCATAAATCTATCTATCTATCTAGGGTAAAATGCTACAGTATTTGAAACTTTTATAACATTTCCAATGTGGTACTGACTTGCATTGATTTGCAATACACCTGAGTCATAAGTTTGACATTTTTCCATGGATAAATGAATTCTTCATAAATCTATCTATCTATCTAGGGTAAAATGCTACAGTATTTGAAACTTTTATAACATTTTCAATGTGTTACAGACTTGCATTGATTTACAATACACCTGAGTCATAAGTTTGACATTTTTCCATGGATAAATGAATTCTTCATAAATCTATCTATCTAGTAGGCTACTATGTGATTGGCGGAAATGTACATTTTGAGATATATTAGGTAGGGTAAAATGCTACAGTATTTGAAACTTTTATAACTTTTTCAATGTGTTACAGACTTGCATTGATTTGCAATACACCTGAATCATAAGTTTGACATTTTTCCATGGATAAATGAATTCTTCATCTATCTATCTATCTATCTATCTATCTAGTAGGCTACTATGTGATTGGCGGAAATGTACATTTTGAGATATATTAGGTAGGGTAAAATGCTACAGTATTTGAAACTTTTATAACATTTCCAATGTGGTACTGACTTGCATTGATTTGCAATACACCTGAGTCATAAGTTTGACATTTTTCCATGGATAGATGAATTCTTCATCTATCTAGTACTATGTGATTGGCGGAAATGTACATTTTGAGATATTTTAGGTAGGGTAAAATGCTACAGTATTTGAAACTTTTATAACATTTTCAATGTGTTACAGACTTGCATTGATTTACAATACACCTGAGTCATAAGTTTGACATTTTTCCATGGATAAATGAATTCTTCATATATCTATCTATCTAGTACTATGTGATTGGCGGAAATGTACATTTTGAGATATTTTAGGTAGGGTAAAATGCTACAGTATTTGAAACTTTTATAACATTTCCAATGTGGTACTGACTTGCATTGATTTGCAATTCACCTGAGTCATAAGTTTGACATTTTCCATTAAAAATAATTATTCATAATAGAAAGAGTTACAGAATATAAATTAGTCCAACTGTTATTTTAAAGTTATTAGCTTGAAAAGGAATTATTCTTTAGTTTTACCTATTAAATTGGTTGGAATTTTACAATGCAACAATGATATTGTTGAATATTCAAGGATTTCTTAGTACCTGGTTAACCATAGTTGAAAAACCTAAAGGTGCGTACAGATATACGCGCCGCGAACATGTGCAATTCACTTTTAATCAGCTGACTATATCTTTATTTTTACAGAAACGGTATAGGATATAGATATAAAAAGCTTGGCATCAGCTGATTAAAAGTGAATTGCTCATGTTCGCGGCGCGTAAATCTGTACGCACCTTAACAATCCTCCCCTATCTGAGCACACCCTACCATGAAGCCTGTTACTTTGTTTGTATTGTTTTTGTATTTTAATTTTTATTGTATGCTTTTGTTTTTGAATTTGATTTATGTAAAATTCAAGTACTACTCGAATCTTGTTCGACATTATTTGAACCAATAGTTTCTCTTAGACCAGAAATTGAAATTTAAACACATCTGAATTAGTTTAATAGATCTACAATACAACTTACAAACAATAGCATATTTACAAAAAATGATGTAACTCATTAACTGATTTCTACTAGAATTATATAAAACTGTTCATCACTCAACTAGAGAGGTTTTTGGCACTAGAATCGTCACTTTGGCTGAGGTCTCCCTCAATTTTAGCAATATTTTCTCGGCCCTGTTTCAAAACTTCGGTCAACGATAGCAAAGGCTCGCTCTTCAGTTCTATACCCTTCTGCTTCATCTCGTCCAAGATTATAGTCTGAAACAACAGAAAATACTATACTGATATTTCCAATGTCACAATCTTTGAATATGAAGATTGGTGTAAGTTTAAGTAGTGTGAAGTTCCAAGTGTTCAGTTTTGAATGATCAAATTTAGTATTTTCAACAATTATTACTTTCCTTGCCCTATTACCATAGGTAAGGATAGTATTACTTTCCGAAAAAATTAAGGTACCCCAATTTCTAAATTAAATTTCTATACGTTTTAAGGTCCCCTGAGTCCGATAAAGTGGTTTTTGGGTATTGGTCTGTATGTGTGTGTGTATATATGAGTGTATGTGCGTCTGTGTACACGATATCTCATCTCCCAGTTAACGGAATGACTTGAAATTTGGAACTTAAGGTCCTTACTATATAATGATCCGACACGAACAATTTCGATCAAATGCAATTCAAGATGGCGGCTAAATGGCGAAAATTATGTCAAAAACAGGGTTTTTCGCGATTTTCTCGAAAAAGGCTCCAACGATTTTGATCAAATTCATACATGAAATAGTCATTGATAAGCTCTATCAACTGCAACAAGTCCTATATCTGTAAAAAATTCAGGAGCTTTGTCCCATCTATGCAAAGTTTTATTTTCGGTTCTCAATTATCAGCCTTCATTATATACAATTTAAACAAAAAATTTCTCTTAGACCAGAAATTGAAATTTAAACACATCTGAATTAGTTTAATAGATCTACAATACAACTTACAAACAATAGCATATTTACAAAAAATGATGTAACTCATTAACTGATTTCTACTAGAATTATATAAAACTGTTCATCACTCAACTAGAGAGGTTTTTGGCACTAGAATCGTCACTTTGGCTGAGGTCTCCCTCAATTTTAGCAATATTTTCTCGGCCCTGTTTCAAAACTTCGGTCAACGATAGCAAAGGCTCGCTCTTCAGTTCTATACCCTTCTGCTTCATCTCGTCCAAGATTAAAGTCTGAAACAACAGAAAATACTATACTGATATTTCCAATGTCACAATCTTTGAATATGAAGATTGGTGTAAGTTTAAGTAGTGTGAAGTTCCAAGTGTTCAGTTTTGAATGATCAAATTTAGTATTTTCAACAATTATTACTTTCCTTGCCCTATTACCATAGGTAAGGATAGTATTACTTTCCGAAAAAATTAAGGTACCCCAATTTCTAAATTAAATTTCTATACGTTTTAAGGTCCCCTGAGTCCGATAAAGTGGTTTTTGGGTATTGGTCTGTATGTGTGTGTGTATATATGAGTGTATGTGCGTCTGTGTACACGATATCTCATCTCCCAGTTAACGGAATGACTTGAAATTTGGAACTTAAGGTCCTTACTATATAATGATCCGACACGAACAATTTCGATCAAATGCAATTCAAGATGGCGGCTAAAATGGCGAAAATTATGTCAAAAACAGGGTTTTTCGCGATTTTCTCGAAAAAGGCTCCAACGATTTTGATCAAATTCATACATGAAATAGTCATTGATAAGCTCTATCAACTGCAACAAGTCCTATATCTGTAAAAAATTCAGGAGCTTTGTCCCATCTATGCAAAGTTTTATTTTCGGTTCTCAATTATCAGCCTTCATTATATACAATTTAAACAAAAAATTTCAAGTGGAAAAGATTGAGGATGAAATTCTCTGCAATTAATGTTCAGTAACAGTTCTACCTAAAATTGAAAATAAGCTTGAAATCCGAGAAAATGTGATTACTAAATTGCAAACTGTTGGCAACTGTTGGTTCTATTAAATCATTCACTACGAAGAGATAGCAGACCTCGTGTGTTTCCAGCGTTATTGACCTATCACCAGCTGTCTCGTATCTTTGAATAGTAGACTTGAGATGCGCGAGTACACTAGCGTCAGATGATCAATTTTCATAACGGCAAGGAAAGTTGTGTGAGTGCGCCACACCAGATTTTATTTGTTTATTATTTATACAAGAAAGCTCTGACGGAGAGAGAAAAACTAATTGAACTGTAATTCAAGTAATACACCCACATGTATATGTTTTGCTGTGATTTACTTATTATTCTTAATAACTCTTCCCAGGAATCTCTTGTTAGATTCCTATATTTCATACAAATTTTTATTCAAATACTAGCTGGCCCGGCGAACTTCGTACCGCCAAATAGTTTAATGCATCTCATGACAAACTCTATGCACACCTGAGGAGGCGCGATGCGGCATTTCATCTATATAGATAATTTTCCAACTGCAAAATAAATAATTTACTAAAAATCAATTAATTCTGAACACCGAAGACAGCACAATTATTCGAAACAAAGCAATGTCTTTAGATCATGTAAGTATTTAACCTGAGGCCGCACTGCTGGATGGTTACACACAGAACAGTCATTTTGTTTTTAGTCGGGGCGTTTAGAATAAAATACATGGGCGGTTATGGAGCAGCACACACTCTTGTCTACTATTGTCTACTAACAGCCGTCGGGCTGTTGTATGACGCAATGATTATAACAGCTGATTTTTATTTCTGTGTGTGGCCACAATACCTACTATTACTTCAATAATAGAATTAATAGTAGTAGGTATTGGTGGCCAGCTCACAAATCTTCTCCCAAAAGGATTACATGTAAACCTTGAAGGACCGTAGGAAAGAGACCTGGAGTCTGATCATAAATTTGATAGGCCATAAACCTGCTCCTGAACATAACAAACACAACTAAACAAAAATCATCAAATTCGGTGCACACATAAAAAAGTTATTGAATGTCAAAATTTGAGGCTCGATTTTTATTTATATAGATTTATACTCAAAATGTCTCATCCAATTCCAAAGTCGATTCAAATTGTTAAATTGTAAAAACTCAATAGTTAGATTAGGGTAGTAGTTCAGTTCCTGGATTTAGTTCCTCCAGTATTGGCTAGTCAACTAATGGGTTAGAATTAGAATGTAGAGTAGAAGTTATGTGATGCGATGGACCTGAGACTTATCGCCGATACGCACTCCTACAATAGCCTACTAGAGGCAGATACAACTTTACTATTCAGCCGCATAGGAGGAAGCTTTTTGACGGGGTTTTTAAAAAGCGATTTATTCTAAATGAAGCTATTTTTATACATTTTAATTACATTATTAATAGTTCAAATAAGATTATGGGCTCTATCATGAGAAATGTTACACTTCACAAACATTGATTTAATCAAGATCCAACTTTGGTGAGAATTAGACTAGAGTATTGTGCAGTTATTTGGAGTCCATATAAAAGAAGATTATGGGCTCTATCATGAGAAATGTTAGAACATCACAAAAATTAATTTAATCAAGATTAAACTTTGGTGAGAAGTAGACTAGAGTATTGTGCAGTTATTTGGAGTCCATATCAAGAGTTATTAGTAGTATCGCACAAAATAGAGTTCTAGATTCTTATATTATAAAGAGTATGGCCATTCATGCCCGTATGACTATTCTGTGAGGTGTCTGAGAGTCAGTTCTCAAATTATTTCATTGAAGAACAGACAAGATTTCATATCATTAACTGATATTATCATTAAATGATATTTCATATCATTTAAGATATTAAATAAGTATCTAGACCTCCAAAACATAATCGAACTCTTTGGTATCTTTGTTCCGTTAAATAGACCTAGATTAAAATAATAATTATGTTTTTTTGTTTTGGACAGAATATACACTGTACATCATGCACAATGCTTCATAAAAACGGTACACTTAAGCTGGGTTTACACCAAAGTTATTAACAAAATGTTAATAACTTAATCCTTATAGATTCCATTAGATTGAACGGAACTTGACAAACACATATGTTCATCATGTGTATGATAAGATATGTTCAATATAATAGAATCTATAAGGATTAAGTTATTAACATTTTGTTATTAACTTTGGTGTAAACGCAGCTTTAGAGCCGGTTTCCGAGCTCGGGATTTAGCTAAGTTCTAGACTTTAAACAGCTGGAGTCAGAAAATTGGCTTTTCGAAACGGGGTGTAGTTGCAGTCCACGTTTAAATTGAATTTCGAAAAACTAGAAAATTGAACACAATATAAAATGAAGAGGAAATAGTGTAGTTTCAGCTATTTTGAATTATTTAGGAATGTTTCATTTCGTCAAGGAAAAAACGTTTCCAATAGTAGAAATGAGAAAATAAAGATTATAATAAAAACTGCGAGTATGCCCCATTTTGGAAATCCAATTTTCTGACTCCAGCTGTTCAAAGTCTAGAACGTAGCTAAATCCCGAGCTCGGAAACTGACCTTCAGACTGTTGTAAAGCTGCGTACACATATTCGCTCTTCCGACCCGCACCGAGCACGCTCCTCCCTCGTACCGCCCTCGTACCACAGTCGCTCCTCCCACGTACCCATCATGAACGTTACGGAAGATGTTAGATCTTCTCGCGTTCCCCGGTCGAACCACTCTTGGACCCCGGTCGATCATCAATCGCTCTGCTGGAGTGACGTTCGGTTGCGGAGCAGAGCGAAAGTCTGTACGCACCTTTAGACTGTACAATTAATTCATTGAATACGATTCTAGGCATATTCTCTGATAGTTTACGCAATTTTAGTGAAACATCTTAAAACCTAGATGTTTATAATTAATTTTGCAAACCATAAAAATACTTGAGTTTAATTTTATTTTATTATTCTTCAAGTAGGCTTCACGTAATCTCTTATTTCTCAGTTATTCTATTTTGCCTTGTGTTATTCTCTATTCATAATGTTTGTTTCCGACTACTTAATTGTAATTTTTTCTTACTTTTCACTTATCAACTTATCAATTTATTTCTGTTTGTGGAACCGATCAATTTTCAACGAGCACAAAGCTGTAAGCCTCTTATGCAAAGACCTTAAAGAGATATAGACCCACAATGCCTATGCCTTCCCAATGATAGCTCTTACTTGAAATTGAAGGCCACCATTGGGGTATTTTAGCACGAAATATTATATAAATATATTTCTAATACTATAGATCACAAAGGCATTGGTGGCATTGGTATGTAATAATCTTATGGGTTGCCCCCTCAATGGCGGATTTCAATTCCAAGTACGACACTAGCGCTGCATGTGAGTCTATGCATCTTTAAGGTCTTTGCTCTTATGTTGTAAGTTTTCTGTTGATTTAAATAAATATTGAAGAATGATTAGTGCTATAGTGAAGTCCATGTTATAATGGCAGTGTTTGTTTAGTAATGGTATTGTTATCCTTGTCTATCATTCATCAAAGCAGATAGCGCTATCTCTTTCTCGCTTTGTTCTGTTGCCAGATCGTGCTTTAGAAATGTAGAATTTACAATTAACAAAATATTCAATCTTAATTATGAAAATTCATAATAATATTATTGAAAAATATAATTTCTTGTTTAATAAAATATAATTGACTATTTTAAACGAGAATGAACCGTTAATATTACATCAATAAACCTGTATCAGCTACCGTCTATAGAAGGCGTTGACAAGACAATTTCTTCACTGCCATTATAACGTGGACCTCACCATAGTAGACCTACCCTGAGCAGCGGTGGAAAGGGCACTGCAGCCGGGGCGATGCTCTGGCGGGGCGGTGTGGCGGCAACGGCCGCTTTGAGCTTGGCCTCCTCGGAGCGAGGGATGAGACGGTAGTCGGGCTTGTAGCTGACCGCCTCGATCTCAATGAGGTCGGGGTAGTGGCGGCCTCTGAACACCTTCTCCACCCACACACGACACTTGCGCAGGCTCTTGTCGTAGTAGTAGTAGTGGCGTCGTTTGAAGTCTTTGTCGTCATCCTAATGATAACAAAGCATTTCATTCATTACTAAAGTCCATTTAAAACAACCTCCGACTTGGAGGGGTTTGCAGGCAATACTATAGTCTCATTCATTACTATAGTCTACAGACTGTCTGATAAGTCACACCCTATTTTTATACAGCTATAATTTCTTTATTTATGAACCAATTTTGTTAGAACTACATTTGTTAGATAGAGCAGTCCTTGAGGTTGTGTTCTACACCAATTTTCATTTGTTTCAGTTTAAAAATGCCTCCTCTCTTGACTGTGGAAGAACGAGCCAAAATAGCAGCTCGTTATGAGTTCTGGGGCATGTTTCATAAAAGTTGCAAGTCCTGTAATACAGGATAATCACCATTCCAATTACATGCTCAATATAGCCGATAAAATCAGCTGTTCCTGTATTACATGACTTCTAAATTTATATGAAACAGGCCCCTGGGGATCTATGATTCGAGTAAAAAGATGGTGGAGGGCTGAACGAGTGCAACACTAGATGCAAAAACACTGAGATCTTTCTTAAGAATCGTTGCAACAGAGTAACGTGAAATACTACTTTTACGAGATCCTTGACACAGTGATTTCTTAGGGCTCCTCAAGAACATTTCACGAATTCTGTCAACATTCTCTGCTGTCCTTGATGTTGATGGTCTTTCTGATCGTCTTGCATCTGCGACACTCCCTGTTGCTAGTAATTTGCAATGAAAATTTTTGACAGTTTTTGCATCCAGTTTTGCATGGATACCTCATTCAGCCTCCCAACATCTTTGTACTCGCAACACAGATCCTTAGGCCATATAACGAGCTGATATTACGGCTCGATCTTCCACAGTCAAGAGAGGGGGCATTTTTTAACTGAAACAAATGAAAATTGGTGTTAAACACTACCTCAAGGAGAGCTCTATCTAGAAAATGTAGTTCTAAAAAATTGGTTCATGAATAAAGAAATTATAGCTGTATAAAAATAGGGAGTGACTTATCAGACACCCTTTATATAAAAGAACTTCCGATTTGGAGGGGTATGCTGAGCAGAGAAATGGAATTAGATCAGCCAATTACAATGATGAATAATTACAACAGTCCATTTTAAAGAACCTCCGACTTGGAGGGGTATGCAGAGCAGGCATTTCGATTTCATTCATTAATAAAAACGGCACATCAGTGAGCTTCAATTTGTCCGATATGCGGAGCATAGAAATGGAGGGAGATCGGCCAATTACAATTTCTGAATAACTTGGAGTCATAGAAATAGAAATATATTTAGCCGATAAATACTTGAAATAGTACAGTGAGTCATGTCACATATATGGATTATAACACGGAATATGGTACATTCATATTTAAGCAGGCAGAAACGCAGTTGCCAAGTTGTCGATCAGACTCAGTCGAATGATATGCGGAACATAGAAATGGAGGGAGATCGGCAAATTACAATGATGAATAGAGTCATAGAAAGAAGCGCAGTTGCCAAGTTGTCGATTAGTTTCCATCCTTCTTTACTGAAGTTCTGATTAAATAATCAATTTTGATAATAAATTGAGATTGAATATTCTGTTGAATAATAATTAGGCCTATATTTCTACATTATTGTTCAAAAATCGATCTGGCAACGTTACAGAGGATAATGAGTGTGATGATAAAACAGCTGTAATATTTATAATCTGTTATCTCTGTTACTAAGACACATATTTAATGTCGAATAAAGCTCGTGTTGAGTCCAATTCTATTACAATTTATTCGACATTAATAATAATAAATGGGTCCGAAAAGAAAAACGAGTAAACGTCAAGATTTAGTCAGTGAAGGAGAAAACGATTCGCAAAACCAAATGCTTGGAAAAATACTGAAACCAACAGTTTTATCGATTGACCAAGATTCAGATGAAGCACCGAAAACGTGGAGACATTGGAAGGTAACATTTTTAAACTTCTTAAAAAACAGTTCAATCCCGAAAAAGGATGAATTGAATGTTTTGATCAATTATGTGTCACCGAATATTTTTGAAAGTATTTGCAATTGTATATCATTTGAAGAAGCTATTACAACTCTTGAAGAAAGCTTTATAAAACCTCAAAATGTAGTACATGCACGTTACTGCTTATCTAAAGCAAAACAAACCCATGGAGAATCAATTGATCAATTCTATAATAAACTAAAACGGCTAAGTTTACCATGTAACTTTCAAGCAGTCACGGCTGACGATAACAAAAGTGAATATATCCGAGACGCGTTCATCACCGGATTAGAATCATCGAAAATCAGACAACATCTTTTCGAAATGAAATCGCTAACTTTGCAAGACGCTATCTCACAAGCACGAATGTTAGAGAATGCTGAAAACATTGCTAAAGAATACGAAACCAGTTCAGAATATGTTAACACAGTCCTAGCAAACGAGAATAAAAATACCGAGAAAACGACTTTAGTCCGTAAGTCTTACCAAAAGAAGATTCAATGCAGATTTTGTGGCTATAATAATCATACTGATAATAGCCAATGCCCAGCAAAAGGACAACCATGCCTAACTTGTAATCGAATAGGCCATTTTTCAAAAGTATGCAGAGCACGAAACGATAAAAAAAACCAAATGGTATCTGCCACAGTAATTTCAGCAGCAAATACCAGCACTGACCTCTCAAAATGTCTTGTTCCTATACGTGTTAATGGAATAGATACATTGGCACTATTAGACACTGGGAGCACAGCAAGTTTTATAGATAAGAAACTAGTAGTACAATCGAAGATGAAAACTATGCCATATTCCAATTTGATTACATTTGCTTCAAGTGCCTGCAACACTAAAACAACTGAGTGCGCTTTGAGTGAAATATATTTCCAGAACGAAGAATATAATGATTTTCCTTTGATCGTATTGAACAAATGTTGCGCTAGTGTAATTTTGGGACACGATTTTCTAAAGAACTTTTCATCCATCACTTTTGATTTCGGTGGATCTAAAGCAGCACTACAACTAATGAAGACAATGACGCAAGAAGGCCTACTTATGAAATTAAAAAGTGTGCTCTAGCCCAAGCTACAGTAGAACCTGTCTCATTGTTTCGTGATCTTCAACCGGACTGTCGGCCTATAATAACTAAATCGAGACGACATTCAGAAGAGGATTACTTGTTTATGATGAATGAAGTCAAACGGCTTAAAGATGCTGATATTATAGAAAATAGTCATTCTTCTTGGAGAGCTCAAGCATTTGTTACTTCAAGAGAGAACCAAAAGAAACGTATGGTGATTGACTATTCACAGACCATCAACAATTCACGAATTTGGATGCCTATCCACTACCACTAATGGAAGAATTAGTCAATAAGGTAGCGCAATATAAAATATTCTCATCTATTGACCTGAAATCTGCCTATCACCAGATACCAATCTTGCCTGAGGAAAGGCATTTCACCGCATTTGAAGTTGGACACAAACTGTATCAATTCAAAAGAATTCCGTTCGGAGTCACGAATGGAGTAGCTGCTTTCCAGAAAGTGATTGATCAAATCATAGAACAAGAAAATTTGACATCATGTTATGCCTATTTAGATGATATTATTGTATGCGGAAGGACCCAAGAAGAACATGATGAAAATTTAGAAAATTTCTGGAGAGCAACAGAAAAATATGGCCTCACGATTAATGAAGAAAAGTGTAAAATATCTATGGAGAATTTAACCTTTCTGGGATTCGAAATTGGTCAGGGTATGATTAAGCCCGATCCAGATTGATTGAAACCACTCCTTGACTTACCAGCTCCAAAAAATCAGAAAGAATTGAAGCGTGTCCTTGGAATGCTTGCACACTACTCCAAATGGATAAAAGAATTTTCAAAAAGATCCATCCACTTGTGCATAATACTCACTTCCCGTTGAATGAAGAATGCAGAAATATATTTGAATCATTAAAGAAAGAAATAGGATCTGCAGTTCTAGTGCACATTGATGAAAAAGTCCCGTTCACTTTGGAAACTGATGCCTCAGATTACGCTATTGGAGCAGTATTAACACAGAATGAGAGACCAGTGGCGTTTTTTCTCAAGAACTCTTTCCACATCTGAAACTAGGCACTCTGCAGTGGACAAAGAAGCTTATGCCATTGTGGAATCAATCAGGAAATGGCGACATTACTTACTTGGACGAGAATTTACACTTATCACAGACCAGAAATCAGTTTCATTCATGTTTAGTAATAACAAACCAGCAAGATTAAGAATGACAAAATCCACGATGGCGCCTTGAATTGTCAGAATATAAGTTCAATATAATTTATAGAGTTGGAAAAGAGAATATACCAGCAGATACACTATCAAGAGTCTGTGCCACTGTTGGATGCCATACAGATATAAGAAACTGATAAAAATTCATGAGGACCTGTGTCATCCAGGAGTTACTCGACTCCATCATTGGACCAAAACAAAGAACTTGCCATATTCAATAGATGACGTAAAAGAAGTATGTTCCAAATGTATTACATGTTCTGAAATGAAACCACGCTATGCCAAAGGAACTGGCCGCCTTATCAAAGCAACTCGACCATTTGAACGTCTTAATATGGATTTCAAAGGCCCACTACAATCAAGTTCAAGGAACAAGTATATTTTAGTTCTTATAGATGAATATTCCAGATTCCCATTTGCCTTCCCCTGTCCTGACATGACTACTAATACAGTAATAAAACACCTTACATCACTATTCTCTCTTTTTGGTGTACCGTCTTACATACATTCCGATAGAGGAACATCGTTTATGTCATCAGCTTTGAAAAATTTCCTACTATCAAAAGAATTGCCAGCAGCAGAACATCGCCCTATAATCCAGCCGGTAATGGGCAAGTCGAACGGTACAATGGAGTTATATGGAAAAGTGTGATGCTAGCCCTAAAATCGAGAGGTTTGAACAACAGTCACTGGGAACAAGTTCTCCCCGATGCCCTTAACTCTATTCGTTCCCTATTATGCACAAGCACCAACTGCACACCACATGAGCGGATGTTTTTACATGCAAGAAACTCAAGTAATGGAAAACCATTACCAACCTGGCTATTGACACCTGGACCAGTATGGTTGAAGAAGATGACAAAAAACTCAAAACAAGAATCGCAAGTTGAAAAAGTTGAATTAATCGAGAGTAACCCTGAATATGCGTTTGTTCGCCACAACGACGGCAGAGAATCGACAGTCTCACTTCGCCAGCTCGCCCCATACCCCACGAGTGCCGATTGATATTAAGGGGGGAAGATTGTGATGATAAAACAGCTGTAATATTTATAATCTGTTATCTCTGTTACTAAGACACATATTTAATGTCGAATAAAGCTCGTGTTGAGTCCAATTCTATTACATATTATTGATAAAATTGAGATTGAATATTCTGTTGAATATATATGCCTATATTTCTACATACTTGTTCAAAAATCGATCTGGCAACGTTACAGAGGATAATGAGAATACTAGTAGTTCTGTGAACAGTAGACGTCACGCAGTTGTTCTCATCCACAAGTATCTGATGTCACCTGTTTGAAATGTTAACAAACTAAGTTCACGTTCGAATTTGTATTCCATAATATGATAATTCATCCAGTTCCGTAATAATCTTTCCATCAGAAGAAAATTATTTTTTTACAAACAAAAATATTATAATTGACCAAGCGAAGTGAGGTCTAAGATTCAAGTCGACGGTTTGGCATTTCTCTTAATGTTTAATCTACAATAATTATATATAAAAGCGAAATGGCACTCACTCACTGACTGATTGACTCACTCACTCACTCGCAGAACTAAAAATCTACCGGACCAAAAACGTTCAAATTTGGTAGGTATGTTCAGTTGGCCCTTTAGAGGCGCACTAAGAAATCTTTTGGCGATATTTCAACCCTAAGGGTGGTTTTAAAGGGTTTAAAGTTATTTTAGCATGTTGACTTTGTTAGGTTGGCACCAAGTTGAAGATTGGAATGCATTTATCCAGGACCTCCTAAATACCAATTTATCCAATTAGCCAGAATTAGCGTTTTCTCAGCTTTTCTGCGTTTCCTCACCTTTTTCAATAATTGATGGAAATTTATTAAAAAAATTCAGTACACAGGTTTAGCTGAGGTGGAAGAATTTTGTTCGCCAAAGATACGCCGATATAGTAACAGGTGTTTTTCGAGATCAAATTGACATAATACGTTCAAATTCGGTACAGAGGTTCCGCTGAGATCTTCATGCAGGCGAGCGAAGCGAGCCCGCTGATCTCATTTTTGGACAATCCAGTCGGGGGTCCAGAATTCGGTACAGAGGTTCCGCTGAGGTCTACATGCAGGCGAGCGAAGCGAGCCCGCTGATCTCATTTTTGGACGATCCAGTCGGGGGTCTAGACGGATATGGCGAGCGAAGCGAGCCTGACGGCTAGTGTTTGAATGTTTATATGTTGCGCATTTACGGCGAAACGCGGTAATAGATTTTCATGGAATTTTACAGGTATGTTCCTTCTAAATTGCGCGTTTCCATAAGGTCTGAAGTTTCAATCAGGTACTTGTGGTTGAGAATTCTGCGTGAGGTCTACTGTTCACAGAACTACTAGTTTATCACCTATTAAATAAGTTTTTTCAAATGTGAGAAAATAAAATCGTAGGAAAATCGTAGAAAAAATGAGAAAATAAAAGTAACCATTTTTTCAATAGGCTGTAACTTTTGAACGGTATTGAAATCAGAAAAGCAATTTATGGGAGCAAAAAGAGGAGAAAATTTTCTACAACCTTGACTACTTCTTGGATTTTTCATCTGAAGTGTTTTGCAAGATACGCAACTTTGAATATGCGAGAAATTTGTGATATTTTAATCATTTTCACAGTCTTCAATATTCAGTCTCGCGTATCTTGAGAAACACTTCAGATAAAAATAGTTACGGACGGTTGTAGAGAATTTTCTCCTCATTTTGCTTCCATAAATCGTTTTTCTGATTTCAATACCGTTCAAAAAGTTACAGCATATTGAAAAATGATTATTTTCATTTTTTCTGCGATTTTACTGTTATTCAAGAGTCTTTAAAACAAGTAGTAAGATACATGATAGAAACTTGCGATTGGTATCAAATGAAAGAGAATTACATGCTCTATAAGCTACGTTGCCTTAAATCTATCTTAAATGACTGTTTATTATCGAAAAACTTTCGAGACTGTAAAAATTAGGAAAATATCGCAAATTTATTGATTTTTTAAAACAAACGTATCTTACTTCACGATTATATTTTTACAAAATTAATTTACCTCACATGAAAGAGGAGATTCTGTTCTTTGAATCATGACCAAGTACCATTTTTTATCATTTTGGGTTCGCGTGATACACAGTTAATGTTACATCAATAATCAGCTACTGTCTATAGAAGGCATTGACAAGACAGATGAACGGCAAAGTTGTCTCCTATCTTTCTCCACTGCCATTATAACGTGGACCTCACTATGGCACTCAGCTACCCTGGCTCCCTGGCGCATACAAGGTAGGAAATTCAACCTTAAAATTGTTGAGAATTTTAAGTAAACATTGTCAAGAATTTCAAGTAAAACCCCCAAATTTAACCCTCAAGACATTGTAATTTCTTTTTATTTGTTTATTGCTTTACTATATTGCTGTAGCCTACCTAGTAGGAAGTAAAAGAAGTGTGCCTAGGAAGTAAAAAAAAAGTAAGTAGTGTCTGTAAAATCGCTCTCATCAAACTCATCATATCCATCTTAATGCTGTACTGGATTATAAGCTATATTATTTAAATTACTCAAATCATTGAGATATTAACTTAATAATTGTTTGTCAATTATATTACTTACCGCAGAGGGCAAAGGCAATGCATCAACTTTGATAATTCTATAATAGCTTGGCTCAGGATATCTATTGAACATATGCCTCTGAACTAATCTTCCTACACCGTTGTCTTTTAAATTACCTAATATTTCCCATAATGTCTTCCCACTAAAATCAGTGGTTCTTCCAATGAATTTAACTTTGGCATTCTGCATTTTATATGCCAATAAAAAATTAACTATAAAGATGAAAATTACAAGACAGAAGAGAGAAAACACGCTTTTTAGGTTAGTTTCAAAATTTCTCGTTCATCCATTATCGACAAACGAGAATCGATACTAATAATATCGATATGGTAATCGACGGAAGTATTATCGATACATCGAGATATTGAATTTTGGTGCAAAAGTTTAGTAAATTCAAACCAAGAAAGATATTATAGATTGTTTTAAACCAATATTGATTATTGAATATTATTATCTAAATATTCTCCTGTAAGTAGATTGGGATTGAATCTTTTTTTTTCAATTTATATAGATTGTTTCAAACCAATATTGATTACGGTACCGTTTTGAATATTGTTAAGTGAATATTCTCCAGTAAGTAGATTGGGATTAAATCTTAATTGAATGTACGAGAATCATTTTTTTAACTTCCAATTGGCCATAACTAATAAAATACGATTTTATATTATTAAAGAAGAATATTTTTCTCATTAGATAAAACTTACTTACATACACTTATAATAAATTATTCATCAACTTAATATTGCCGTGAAGGTTGAGGCATTTTTCATGCCAGTAGACCAGCCTACTAAAACCCTCTTCATAAAATGCTGCCACCAAATGAGTTCGCTATGACGTTGTTTTGGAACTCCTCGTTAGTTTGGAAGCTCTGGCCTTAAAATCATGTCTTGAGTTTGAGAAAAACGTATAAGCATAGAATAAAACAATTTTATAATTTTTCAGGTATATAATAAGTTAGTAGAGACCAAGTAAGGTTTATACGGTGTGTGATAAAATCCCATTTAATTTTCTGGAGACAGGGCTGGATTTAGACAATAAATTGGCGGTCACAGGTGGAACCTGGCAGCCCCCCTCCTATAACATTTTTAATATTGTAAATTCAAGCATATAGAAAATTTTGTTTAGAGTTGAGAGGATGATAGACTATTAAAAAAGTTTTTTCCATATTTTCTCTTCGGATTCCGTGATTTAAGAATCAGTTGAAGATTCAAAAATTTTTTTTTCATTTTTTGAATGCTCTTTACATAATTTCAATATATAGAAATTAGAAAACTAAAACAAAATCTCTCTCCCCCACTCTGACCAAATACTCACCCTCATAACCTTAAATACTTATCAGTTTCTGTTTGGCTTGAAAATGTGCAACACCAGCCCGAAAAGGTCGTGATCTCCACACCAATGAATGTAAGTGTTTTTTTTCACTTTAAAGTTAGCCTATATACAAATACAAAAGTGATAGAATCTCTCTATTATAATCTATCAATAGAAAATAATATTTTAATTTTTTCTGTCCCAATAGAATTAACCGATATTTTTGCAGCCCCAAGATGAGCTACACAAAACTTGAAGATTGAAATCCAATATAATATTGAAGGCAAATTCAATGATAATTGGTCATATTACCTACTTTTAATATAAGTAAGATGAAAATACTTTTCCTGTAAACATTAGTAATACCTATATTTTTGTAATTTCGCCACATAAAAAACTTGAGTGTTACAAATTTTTACAAAAAAATACTCTGCTTCTAACTTATAAGTTGGATAGATTAGTTTCGTACCCACCGTTCATTATCTTTATCAGTTTCATTACCCACGCAAAAGCCTAGAGCTCATGTAGGCATCATCCCCAGCGAAAAAAAGATAGGCACAAAAGCACAGAAGAATGAAGGAACATGATCTTCACTTTGTGACAAAAGGCTTTAACATTTAAAATCATGTTATGATAACCAATCTGAGGTTTTTTCGAAAAAAGGCTTCTGCGTTTGATTCTCGCGGCATTTAATGATGATTTAACAGCTAGGCTTCAACATTCAACATTCAGTGAAAAAAGTGGTGAAAAAACAAAATAAAAACTTGTAGTATCATTTTATTGAAAACTTTACTTTCAATAAAAGGGTACTACATAAGGTTTTTATTTTGTTTTTATTAATTTTAATTATGTAGCCTATATAAGTGAAGTGATTTTTTGGTGAAAAAAGGTAGGAAATAAAGGTAGTGAAAAAAATAATCGATAATCAACAGCATATATTTTTAGTAATATAAAATTGATGTTCAAAAACTTTCAATTAAATTATTGGTCCAATTACGTATTTTTATTAATGCCACAGCCATATGTTGGCCCAGTAAGCTGGCCCAGCCTGGTAAAGGTGCAAGGCCAGCGCTGGCAAACCACCCATCCACACACTGACGCCGGTCGACATTGGGCCAACATCTAGATGTGGCATAGAATCGATGTTTATAAAGCTTCTAGAGCGGGTGTGTCTTCGGCCACTTTTTCGCTCTTTAGCAGACATAAGATGTTGAGCCAGAGGAAGGAGCATGTGCCAACATAGACGACGCGGGCAGCGGGGGGAACCAATAGGAAGTTGATGGTTTGCGCAGGCAGCCAAAAGCCACAGCTCGACTTGAACGTCGGTATGAACTTCTGCTTGCACTCTTCAAATATGTCCTGTTTCCCCTCCATTATACTCATACCTGAAAAATTCCGTTATCAATCATTATGAAGAGCATTCAATAAGTAACGAGACAAATTAAACGGTGCAGTGGAGGAGTTCAATGAGCATTACAAACCTCAAGTTGAAGGTTTAAGAGAGGATAGCACACATTTTCTTGTTGTATGAACTTGACAAATCCATACACCCCTTTTGTAGGAGGTCAGTGGATGAAATGAAATAAATAAATTACTACTCCTGAAAAACGGATCTACATGGTTTGATTCAACTTTCAGGACATGAATAATACGGTAATTAATAATAATCATAATTAGGGTACTAATACGAGTAGTTAATCATCATATACATTATACAATATAGTATTAAAACTATGGAAGAAATCATCATACAAAATTTCTGGCTTCAAATTTATCAATTTGCTTTGATATTTTTCGATTTATTAATACATTTTTAAGTGTATATCATTTGTTAACATCTTTCTGGACACACAATAAGCTTCGGTTGACGTGTGAGGTTTTTTGAATCCGTCCCTTCACAAACATAAACATAACATCTTTCTGATCAACTAAGATACAAAATTCTTGTATAATTTATATTTGGACTGTAAAATTTTTGTGATCTTAGTGTTTTCATAACCTCATTTGGACTATTTCAATCAAACTTAGAGAGAGAAACTGTTTGGGGTTAATCCTGTTGATTCTCTCCCAATTGGTAGAGAGTTAGTGGGGAGGATATTTTTAATATTCTTCCCAAAGAATGGACATTGATATGTCCAAAGCTCCGCCAATTTATGTAGATGCATAACAATATGATTATTATCTATAGTTATTATATTACAAATTGCTTTTTCATATCATATACAGTTCAATAGTTATTTTCTTAGTCTATATTATGTAAATTCATCTATAACTTTGCTGTATTGTAAGCTATTGTATATAAGTGTATAAGCCAGTATATATTGAATCTACATAAATAAAGTACTCAATCAATCAATCAATCAATCATTAATTTGATATTGTGATTTGTGGAATGGAATAAATAGAATAAATTTAATATTAAAGGTATTATTTATGTAAAAGATTAGGGGAGTAGATTGATGTTGACTATTCTTCTTCTCACTCTGATAAAGTGATAAATAAAATTAATAGGAATAAAGTTTTGAAATTATTGATTCAGAATTGGCATCGGCAAAGATGTTATTTTTCAATGACTTCTCAACTTTATTCCTGGATCTAACAATTTCTGTATTTTTATTCTTTAGTAATTAATCATTATCATAGATAAATAATAGCGTAAGTAAATATCCCATGGTATAGGACGTTTATGTCGCAACATTTGCTGTTATCCCAAGCCGATAGTTCACGTAGTTCTGTCCCGTGAAGCTGTGTGACGCTCGTAGTCTCTCATACTGTGCCGTTCATACACTCTCACCCCAACAAAACAGTAAACATTGACAGTAATCGGTTTGGAATAACAGTAAAAGTTACGACATGAACGCCCTGTACCATGGGATATCTACTTGTTTCTCTATGTCATTATCTAGGACGAATTCAAGCAATATAAATATTGATACCGGTAGCCTATAATTCAGTATGTTGATTAAAAATCAACATTATTTTAGAACTATTTTGTTTTACTCTTGAAATAATTGTATGGGTATAAGCATGACCATAGAATAACCAATCTTTAAAACCAGTATAATTATTGTATCGCTATTCTCTGGTATAGTATTTTAGTTGATTTTTGTACAATTTAACAATAATTACCGTATATATTCTGAAAGGAACACTTGAACCCAATAATAATTATTGTACATTTCTCAACTTCTAATTCGTAGCTTGGTATATTTCTAATATAATTTTGATAATATCATTACCCATAAACCTTCAAGAACAAGCATTATTCGTTTCAAATGAGCTTGGTGAATCAATAAGCTTTAAAAGTTGATAAAAAATATAGGTTACTGTTCTATAAAGCTGAATTCGCACACGACAGAGAAAATATAATTCCCATAAGATCTAAAGTCTGAGATATATTACTTTTAACATGAAGAGAGAAACCATTTCTCCCTCCACAGTTTGTAGCGTAGACACAGACAGACATCCTGCGCACAATTGGATGCGCCGTGTCATTTTGCTTCATGCTCTTGTGATGAAAACAATATTATACCCGCTGACCAGTATGACTTGGAAAATTGCCAGCAATAGCTGGAAGGGGAGTGTTGGTGCGTCGCGTTGAAAAGCTCTCTCACACAGACACAAAAGAAGGAGAATACTGCTAGGTAGTGGGAGTGATTAGTGGAGGATAGAGCATCGGACCTCTCCGTCTTCGAGAAAGAGCTGTGTTAAAAGTAATTTCTCTCCCACTCTAATAGGATTATTCATACACTGCGTGGGGATAGTCCAATTAGAATTCATGGGAATTATATTATCACTGTTCACTGTCACTGTCAAGTACAAATCCAGCTTTAATTGTCTTTTAATAGTTATTATTAAACGAAAATCAAAATTAAATGCTGTAAATCACCCCGAATGAAACCCCGAATACTTATTTTGCTACTGCAAATATTGACAACAGGGTAAACAGTTTGATATTTATTAATTTATTAGCATTTGAATAAATGCAATATCTCAGTAATTTTCATCTGTAGACTGTCTTTTAATAGTTTACCGTAGGCTACTTATCAATTGAACTATATTATATTATATATTATAGAGATATTATATAAAGTATAAATAGAAATACAAATCTCAGTACCCTTTTTTGAATTATTTGATCACAACATGTTTACTTCAAATCACTTGGAAATGGCATGAATTTTGAAAAATGTTGTGATGAAATGATTCAAAAAAGGGTAGAAATGTGGTTTTTATGAACTTCTAGTGACTCGCAAAATAATGTATCTTTATTAGAATTTTTAACTTTTGGCATAAAATATTAAACAATAGCAAAATTAGTGGGCATCCCGACACATATTCATATATAGTGGGGGCCACATTTTCTTAGATCAGCAAATAATCAACCAATTGTATTAATAAATAATTGTAGCTTATATGCTTTTTGTAATCATGTCTATAATTTGAATAAACTCCTCTGGTCGTGTTGTACCCTCGACCAGAGACATTATTATTATTATTACTGAGATTTGCATCTCTATTTATATTACAAGTAGCCCTAAACAGAAAAGAGACAATATTATATAAACTCTATATTATAGAGTGGTCAAATTAGACTATTGTTGTGTTGAGTGAAGCAAAAGTAATGAGAAGTATTTGTGTAGCTTATGAGTTCATGAGTATTTAAGAAGAATATAAGTTTTGTAAAATATTACAATGAATAAGCGTGCAAAGTGATGAATGCAAATCGAACCTGAGTGAACCTGTATTTTTGATTTTTGAAATTCACTTTTTGACGTCTAAGCCAGTGAGCCCGCTCCTTGTGAACAACCGCATGCATTACTCAAAAAACAGAGTCTACTCACTGATGTAAAAAGAAGTTACAAAAATAGGTGAAAGTATAACTTGTGTGAGAATCGTCTTGTGGAAAATACTTCTTAAAGACGTGCCTGGACTTAGATTTTCCACATGTGTGAACCTGTATGGGGTAGAGAGAGACATGGTTCATGCGTTTCAAATAAATTAATAATCGTACATCCAATTATCGAAATCACTTACTGATGTAGAAGATAATTAGCAGATTAGGCGTCATAGCAAACTGGTCCAAGAGTAATTTTTTCACAATTGTTTTCTTGGCGGTTCCCGAAAAATTTTTGTCCAGCCATTTGTACCTACAGGTAGTGTTTGGCAGTTGATTATTGACAATTTTCTGTTTTTACATTTAAATGACAGACAGAAAGGACTGGCACAACATATCATGCAATACATGGATAGTGGACAAAATCAATTGTAAGGTAACTGCAATATACAGAGTGAGTCATATGTATGGGAACCCTTCAATAAGTTGGAGACTGTTGTAGATATAATACTGTAACTTTCAGAATGAGTTATTGGTCGAATACTCTACCTTTTAACGTACAACTGAATTTCAACCTCTCATAAGGGGGTGACTTAGGGGTTGTAACTCGAATATTTTAAATGTAAAAACCAATTGTATGTGGTAGGTACATCATTTCAAAGGCCTTTCTAGAAAAAGAAATATAACATCAATTAAAATGTTCTATTATTCTTGTATCCAAAATGGCGGCTGATTTAAGTTTTAGTTTTTAAAGAAATGAGGGGTTGTAACCAAAATATTTTGACTGTAAGAACCCATTGTGTGATAGATCATTTGAAGACCTTTTCAAAACGAGAAAGATGACGCCAATAAAAATGGTCTATGATACTTTTATCCAAAATGGCGGCTGATTGAACTTAATCAATTATTTCTTTAAAAACTAAAACTTCAATCAGCCGCCATTTTGGATAAAAGTATCATAAAACATTCTTATTGATGTCATCTTTCTTCTTTTAGAAAGGCCTTAAAAATTATGTACCACACAATATGGGTGCTTACAATTAAAATATTCGAGTTACAACCCATAAGTCACTTTCTTATGAGGGTTGAAATTCAGTTGTATGTCAAAAGGTAGAGTATAATTTATTATGACCAATAACTTATCCTGAAAGTTACAGTATTATATCTACAACAGTCTCCAATTTATTGAAGGGTTCCCATACATATGACTCACTCTGTATATTCGAACTCCTAGTAAATTTCTACTTTTGATTGATTGAAAAAGTATATGTTTCATCAAAGAGTGGTAGGCCTATGCCAATTAGATTTATTGCTTAGAAAATTAAGTTCAATAAGTTACTATTGGAAAAATAGTTTTTATTAGTATTCCTGATATTCTTATCAATGTTCTATTTTTGTAATTAATATTGTATATAAAATGTATTTTTCTCAAATTACATTCAAATTTGCAAATTATAGAATGTAAACAATAGTAGACAATATTGATTGGGTTCGACCCTATATTGATTTGCTCCAGGTACATTTTCTTCTATTTAAATAAGTATTTTTCATGTAATTTTTTGTCATCTGAGTAATGTAGCATTTGAATGAACTCTATGAAGACATTGAACAATTTTTTCTTGAAGTCAGGCTGAAATTTAAAAGTTTTGTTGCCGGTTGCACAAAAGCCAGTTAAATCTAAATCGTGTTTAATCCCACGAGAACCAATCAGAGAAGCCGTCTTATCAAAAATGCCTTCTCTGATTTGTTCTCGTGAAATTAATTACGGTTAAAATTTTACTGGCTTTTGTGCAACCGGGCCTTATCTCTATACTTATAAAAGGCTAAGCCCCGACAGACTGAAATCACACCACAGCCCAAACTACTGAGCCTAAAAACTTGAAATTTCGCACAATTGTTTATGGTAGCCTGAAAACATCCACTAAGAAAGGATTTTCAGGAATTTGCCCCCCTGAGGGAGCTGGGGCCCCCCCAAAATTTTGTACTTTTTAACCGCTCATTGCACAGCAAAGTCATGAGGAACTTTTTTGTTCAGCTACGAAAAAAATTAGATCTATGCAGAAAAATTTTGATCAGGAGCACAGGTGGGTCCAGGAGAGGGCATTTTTTCGAAAATTTTGATGTAAAATCACACTACAGCTCAAACTAATTGTCCTACAGACTTAAAACTTTGCACAAATATTTTTCAAACATGCTAGACGCGCACTAAGAACGGATTTTGAGATATTTTGCCTCTAAGGGTTTCAAAGGATAAAAAAGGATCCTATTAAGTAAGGTTATGAGCATGGTAAGGTGAGTGCCATATGGGAATAAGATAATCTTCTATAAATACAACGCAACATGAACAAAGCATCACACAATAAGGAGTGAACAATCTAAATTATTCCAATTTTGTCACAATAAAGCTATGAAAGCTATTAAATATTTAATTTATTTTTTAAATACTGCTCATCGTATTTATTATGCAAATTACGGTATGTATTCCATAAAAACTTATGATAGGCCTAATCTCCGCTTATACCTGGAACGTAACCAAAAATTATTTCTGAACAAGATCTGTGCTTTGAAACACTTAAATCCCCTATCGTTATAATTCATCACAATCATTTCTTCATATCTTCATTACTCATCAGTTTTCATATTTTTCAACTCAAATGAATGTCTCCAACTTGACTCCTATTCGGCTTTATTCTAAGATAATCTTCTCCATGTCTATTAATGATATAAACTAGATTTTTATCATACTTGATGAGTCAAGGATTTTAAAAGTAGGCTATGAGTCAATTCTTGAATAATCCCACTATAAATTATTTTGACAATTGAGTCATTATTCAATTTGGAAATGTAAGAAATGGGGAAAAATTAATAATGTTGTAACTCAATAGCCTACATTTTTCAATAGAATTAATATAATATTGTTCGACTTACCAGAAATATAAGAGATTAGAATTTATACAGGTTCCAACGACAGCATATCTTCCTAAGGATGCTACGTCATAAGGTGGAGGATTCGATTTTTCCTGTTGACATCCAACATTTCAGATCAAATTATTATTAAACGAAAACCCGAATTAAATGCTGTAAATCACCCCGAAGACTTCTACTACTATTGCAAATATTGACAACAGGGTAAACAGCTAGATGGGAATTCGATGAGCGATACTATACAAAAACTATTTGTCAGCCCGGGAATCGAACCCAGTACCTCCTAATTGCTGGTCAGGAATGCTTACCCTTACACCGAACTGACGATCCCTGGATAGCAGCGCCCATTTTATACAAGCCATAACGGTCAGCTAGTAAATTATTATTTTTAAAATTATGAAAATATCTACCGTTGTGTTACAATAAAACAATCAACACACCTTACATCTATTTTCAAAGTTTCAAAACTTGAAATTGAGGTATCACTCTCCAGGGCAAAATGATATAGCTTAGGCTATAATAACAATGAGAATGATTATTTGTAATAATGAAATAAATGATTTGCTGAGATTATTCTACAAAAATGTAGTAAAAATAAATCTATTGGAGAAAATTACCACTTAAAATCACATTAATTAAAAGTTGTTAGAATATTATTGCTGCGTTTATAAACATACTTTAAAAGCAACTACTTTGCGATGGTTTTTGATTCAAAGATAAATAACTGGTTTAGTCATTAGATCAATTTCATCTATTAATTTATTTACCTCTTTGCAACAAAATATCATATGTGATCAGCCATATCATTGTTATTCACTTTAGATAGATATATATTACGTCTGTTTGGCCTCAACAGCGTCAGAGTAGTCAAAGTGCTAGGTACCAAAAAAGCAAGACACCAATGCTACATGAAATTTATATCAAGTATATAGTTACTATTTGTCTTTGACTCTATTACAGTAGTCAAAATAGTCCTTCAGACTATAATAAAGCACCCCACCTTTAGAAATGTTTTCAAACTTCGTTTAAACTCATTTATCCTTAATATTTCCTGCAACCGAATTTGGTACTTGGTAAATCTTTCTACCAATATAACTAGGCTTTTCTTCATACAAGATCAATCTATGATACTCAGAGAAGGTATTCTTATGCCGTGTATTATATTTACGCTTCTTGTTGATAGTCTGTAGTGAACACCTTCTAATATATACACACATTTTCAAAATATAGAGTCCACTTTCAACTGAATCTTATTAGATTTTATGAAATGTATACTTTTTACTTGGTTTATTTAATTTGTAGGCTATTGAAATTATTTGTACTCACACTATAGTTTCGTTTGAAAGTCTGCTGTGTGAACTCAGCACCCACACACATAGTTCCATAGACGACAGCATTGGATATCACAGGGTAGCGAGTGAATGCACTCTTTATAAATGAAGCCATAATTCGTGTTGATTTCCACTCAAATCATGATGAAAAGCTGCTGCTGAAAAATGATTGAATTGTGTTAGTGAATGAAATGTTATTGACAACAGGTCATAGCAGCAATAAACTGGGGCAGTATAAAATACAATATAAAATAAAAAATATAATTTAATGTACAATACAGCACCGGTACTGTTTGTACTTGTTACAGTCTCTCCACTAAAGGTGGGCGCACACAGATCGTCATCGGACGGACGGCACGCATCGGGCGGATCGTACTTTTTTTGGGTGCTGCGCACACTGGTCGTCAACGGAGCATTGGCATTTTAGTTCATTGCGACGTATATCCAGTCGTGTGCGAATTAGGAATTTAATAAACAAATATTACAGTATATAAGTGATGGATAGCAGTAGCAAAGAAGTGATAATTGTTACTTGTTTGTTAGCCGAACATGAAGAGGTACAGCGACGTAGGAAGAGAAAACGAAAAATTTGGATCCATAGAATTAATCAGAAAGGGATAGAATACGGATACGATCTACGATGCGTACGATGCGGATAGGTATGCGCACAGCAATTGAAAACAATGCAATCGTCCGATCCGTCTTATTCCGATTTATTAATACACTTTTCTTTTATAATGTTCCCAATAAAAAAAAATACAAGAGTTAGCAAAGAAAGGCTCCAGTAAGGAAATAAAGCTGCGTTCACACCAAAGTTATTAACAAAATGTTTATTTTTCCGTCATTATAGATTCTATCAGATTGAACTTAACTTATCATCTACATGATGTGCATATGTGTTTGTATATTATATAAGGACGGAAAATAAACATTTTGTATATAACTTTGGTGTAAACGCAGCTAAAGACTGTATGATTTTTAGTTGATGAGTAATTTCATTTGCAGTTGACTGAAAACTTCTAATTTAGACTAAAAGTTATTTAAAGCATTATAGCATTATACCATTATAGCATAGGCTAATTGTAATCATTCAATGATATTATTTATTTGTGTTTTGTAAAGTTGTCGGTTTTCTTAAATCTAAGTAATTATTGATTAGGTATCATTTAATGATTTTTTTAAGTTTTGTACAGTTGTGAAGGAGAATTTTTGTTTTCATAAGAAATATTTGGAATTAACTTGATTATTCATTTAAAAAAATAATATTGATCATGTAATTAGTTTCGAGTAGCTACTTACTTTCAAGAGAACACAATATAACACATAAAATCGATGCACAAAACTTTTTTGGAATCAATCAAAAATTAATCACAAAGATCATTGAATGAACACAATTGTTTAGAATTCAACCAACATTGAATCAAACTCGAACTGCAAGATCTATTCAAAAGTAAAATTCGGTTACAAAATAATAATATGAAGAATTCATTCTTATGAAACTGAAACAGTATCAGTATTTGAAATTGAAAGTAATATTGTGAAACTTTTTGCTTTCGATCTCATACGGAAGTTATCCGGTAGAAATGTATTACAAAACTGATAAACTATTCAAGAATTTGGAAAAAGCAGTTTCTAATTCCCACTATTGAGATAATAAAGTGTTACTAACATCAACGATATCTTAACTCTTATTGCATAAAGTGAATGGATGTCAAAATTATCAATAAAAACTGATTAATTGCTGATGATGAGTGAGTTGTTAACCGATGAAAGTTTTGAATCATTTCTAACAGTCTATTATTATCATATTAGTGATATTATTAATTGAATTTCATATTAATTGAATTTCCTGTTCCTTCAACAATAACATAGGTGTTACCATGAAACCTGGTTCTGTAAGATAAATTAATTTTCGAATAAATTAAAGTGGTATTGACAACATATCAAATACCATACAATCAAATTATCATATTAGTATTGATTGTTGTTATTATGAAGATTTTTTCGGGGGTGTGAATTTTTTAATATAGCATTTTATTGTTTTGCATTAACTTATTAATAAATAGCAGGAAACCCGTGCTCCGCAAGGGTCTATTTCAAAACTTGACAAACTGAAAACTTGACGTAATGAAATCTTGAAGAATTGAAAATAGGCCTATAACCATCCTCGGTTAATTAAGAATCTATATGCAAAATTTCAAGCTAATCAGTCCAGTAGTTCAGACGTGATGATGCGTCAAACATAATTTTCCTATCCCGTACGTGTTAACGTGTATAAGCCAGTTGTTTCCTTTATTATAGTATAGATTATTGATCTAAAAGGTATGACTGAAGTTAGATTTCAACAGAATATTTTTACTATTCCGATTTTTAATTTACTATTGTAACAAATTTTAATTTATAGTATACTAATTTAAATTATAGTATACTGTATTAGTAAACAAGAATTAGAAAAATCATGATAAATGTTCCAGTAAAATTATTTTTATTGTTTATCGAGTCACTCACACATTCTTCATTTATTATTATTCTTTTTTGATTATTATAAGTATATCATACAAAATTATAGGAAGGGGAAAAATAAGGTAACCTTGAGCTATCCCTCTCCCAAATTTGGATAAGGCTACACATAGTCCCAAATAGGTTAAGTCTTGTAGTTGCTGTTCACTTCACAAAATTTTCAGCTCTTAATTATTTTCACATTCAATACAGTTTTACAAAATTATTTATGATTGTCCAATGAGCATGGATTATTTGGCTATTTAGTCAAGTATTGATGTGTTTAAACTGAAGTTACTGGGAACAAATTGAAAATATTTATTCTTTTCCAGATTTGGAGCCCTACAAGTTACTCTTCTACCTAATACACTTTGATGGATGAATCTTTGGAACTCATCTTCTACAGGAGCCAAAACCAAAACATTATCGAAAATGATAAAGGTAAATTATTGGAACGTATACTTAAAATACGTGAGTTATAGTTTGTTTCGGAGCAATTGTATTTATTTAAAATGAGTTCGTGTGGCAAATGTAAGCAACCGGTGAGTCGTAATACAGAAAAACTGTGCTGCACTGAATGTACTTCATATTATCATAATACCTGTCTGTCTCAACATCAAACCAGAACACTTACCATTCATAAAGGGGTCAAATACATTCTTCGAAATAAGCATATCTAATTATTTTAAATAATAAAGTTGATGAGGATGAGAGAGACACGCTTTATCAATGAGAAATTATTGAGATCTTGAACTTGTGTATTCCACCTGAGCGCAGTGTTATGTAACATGATACCTATTAAAGCAAGGCATCCAACCATCAAACCTGTATTCAACGGTATTACATTAGTTACGTAACTTCTCAATTTAACTGGGATATTCCCAATTCATCCTATTCCCACTAGGATTGAAAGTGTAACTGTATACTTATTTATAAAAGATGGAAAACCTTGAACAACATAAATTTATTCATAAATGTTATGTTAGTGTATTAAATAGTACCGAACTAACTTATATCAGATTAGGTGGATCTCATTCATCTCCATGTACAACAGCTAATTTTGATTATTGTGGATGCCCAACAAAGAAAGGTGAAATAAAAAGCTGTTGATTCCACAAAGTTGTAGTCTACCACTGATGATGATGCCAACAGCTAATACTATGAATTAAAAGCTATAAGTATTACTTATAATAGCTATAAGTATTGTGATTCATTGTTATTGCTGATGTATAACAGCTAATTTTAATTATTATAGATGCCCAAAAAAACTGATTTTTGTAAGTATATTTTGATGAGTAGCTTAACTGAAGATTCACGATTGTTTTAGTGAATTATCCCTGTCCCTGTTTTAGAGTTTTCATGTGCACTAAATTAACTTGAATTAGATATTAACGGTTCATTCATTGTATCATTTAGCGTTTATTTGTCTTGAGATTATGTAATAATTTAGGATTATTATGTAAGTAGGATTCAGCAACCCAGTTTCATGATATTATTGGACTATATCATTTGGTTTTGAACTGCATTTGTAATGCATAACTCCATTATAAATGACACCTAGATAATAATGCTGTCCTTTTTTAATAGCGCAGTGCTCAGACTTGATTTAAGATTTTAATATAGACTTGATTTATTAGATTATTTCTGGTTCAAGATATACTGTAATCCTCTATAGTCTATTACATTGAAGGTTAATTTAACAGAACAAAAACAATTATTCAACAACATAATAAATAATAATTACACTGGTAGGCCTATTCATATGTAACTCGCTTGTACACAAAATGATGGAGACTGACAGAATTAATTATAACTTCATAATAAAGTTATTCATTGTTATTTTTAAGTTTCGGCTTTTTATCAGTAAAATTTTAACAAGTTCACTTAACTTATCTATCTTTAAAAGGCTTTATTCTCAATTTTTTTATGATTTACGGTATTGAATAATTTTTGAAACATGATTCACAGTAAGAATTTATACAGTAAAAATCTTCAAGTAAAGAGGTTTCTTGATTTCTATGTATAACTCTACTCATTCATTTATACTCTGATCCATGTTTTGAATACTAGTGTTACATCTCATGTACTGTTGTCAGTGTTTAATGAGTTGTTTTTTTTTACGCCAATGAGTTCTGTGTAATTTAATTTCTGTTCAGAGGAGGTTTGTGATATTTCCTACAGTTTTTGAAATATGGGCTCTTGAAAGTGTGAAATTGTTATAATAACTGCTTTTAATCCAGTTTTTTTGCTATTTCAGGGCGTATTGAACAAGTTCTGTGTTCAATGTTTCCATTTTTTATTCTTATATGTAGAAGAGCTTGACTTTGACAAAAAATACCCTTTAAGCTGCGTTTACACCAAAGTTATTAACAAAAAGTTCTTATAGATTATATTAGATTGAACGGAAAATGACAAACACATAAATGTTCATAATGTGTATGATAAGTTATATGTTCAATCTAATAGCATCTATAAGGACGAAGAATTTAACATTTTGTTAATAACTTTGGTGTAAACGCAGCTTGAAGTATTGTTATTTTATGATAATTAATTAGTATAATGATGTATTAATGATTTATGTTACTACAGAAGTGCTTCAACCATCGTTTGATGGATGAAGACTGACATGGATTCATTCTTCAATGTACTGGATGATAAGGTATGTCTACTTATATACACATAGTTCCTGTATAATTTTATCTTTGCTGAAAATATTTGTTTGTGTTCTATCGGATTTTTCTACTTTGAAAATTGATTCGTGAGTCTCAAATTTTATATTTTGTTGGTTGTTACATAGTACATAGTTTTTCATGTGTGTATAGTTGATGATTTTGAGTTTGAATGAATTTATTCATTTATTTACTTATTCAACTTCCAGCGGTACAACACCAATTTTACAATAAAAATAGCACAGAAAAACAGATACCAGCAAAAATAGTATATTTCGCACCTAGAGCAGAAAATGAGATTTTTCCAGCTCGAAATCGGTTTTCAAGTCCGAGGCCGTAGGCCGAGGACTAGAAAAGATTGAGAGCTGGAAAAACATTTTTGCCCGTGGTGCGAACGATATTTTTCGCCACACTACAGGTATTGCTGACAAAATAAATAAAGAATACAAAATAAAGAATACTCGTTAAGCTATCGTACCTATCTCTTGATTTTAGTGGTAGAAGATTTGCAGTCAGGATTTCAGATTCTTTTAAAATTTCACTTGGAATACCACAGTCATCTTCAAGCATTTTTGAAAATTCGGAATGCACTAATCAACAATAAATAATTGAATAAAACTGGTTGCGAATTAGTTTGATTCGAAACTGGAACTGAAATCATGGCGACTTCAGCTGATGTTGAAAGTGGACACTTGCCCGATCTAGCGGATAACTTATTAACTACTTCCATGAGCGGCTGGAAAGAGACAACTTTATGGCCTAGACCGGAAAAGAAACCCTTTTCTGACGTCGTCTGCAAACAAGGTCTTTCAGATCTACATAGGGACTGGAAAACAGCTGCTTTCTGTGCAGTGTGGCGAAAAATATATATAAATAATATACAATATTAGACAATCGCAGAAAAAGATATACAAGCAAAAAATATAAAAATAAATAATATACAATATTAGATAATCATCTATGTGGATAATTTGAATGACAAAAATGAGATACATAATAAAACACAGTTAACATAATTGATGAATAATTCAACACTTGAGAGTGTAGGCTACTGTGTACCCCTATAGTGGTAGTGACCATTCAGTTTATTTATTCAGTTATCATTGAAATAAAACAAATGATAATTGTTTGAATGAACTTGAGTAAACTGTATTCTACGAGGAAAATTTGTTACTTCAAATCTTCTACAGATACACTATTTTTTAAGCTTACATATTTTCCTTGTACTCTTACCTATTCTAAAAAACTTCATTCAAATACAACAGATTATATTGAAAATGTTTTTTCCTAAATGTCAACAAACTTAACTATTTGATTCTTGCGAATTTTGTTCGATGCATGGTTATTTGCTGCTTACAATAGTCTATTATTCATTAGGTACCTAATCTGTTGAACATTTTTAATATCGTTTATATATTAACGGTTTAGGCTAAACCTCCTACTGATACACTATTTTTTTAAGCTTGAATTCATTATCCTTGTACTTCCACCTATTCTAAACAACTTCATTCAAAAAGAACAGATTGTATTGGAGATGTATCTTTCCTGAATGACAACAAACTTAACTATTTGATGCTTGCGAATTTTTTTTATGCATGGTTGTTCGCTGTTTACAATATTTTATATTCATTAGGTAACTAATGTGCTGAACATTCATAATATCCTTTTATTACCTTATATTTTTTTTATTTATTACATTCCACAATCACAATATCAAATTAATGATTGAGAGAGAATCAACAGGATAAACCCAAAACTGTTTCCCTAATTTTGATAAAAATAGTCCAAATGAGGTTTAACGGTTTAGGCTATTACCTTTACCTTACCTATATTAATTTTTTTAGTATTGCTTATTTTCTATTCTTCATTTATTCCCTAAAACTCAACCACGTCAATTTCAAATGTAAATACATTGAGATTGATAATTATATGCTCTCCTTCTTCTAGTAATTGGTACATTCATTCAATGAGTCTCAAAATATTCCAAGTTTTTTTAATAGGACCTAAATAAAAGATGACATTTGATTGGTCTAGAGAAGTACTTGTCGACAAAAATGTGATTGCAATGTACATAGATAGGCCTATATGAGATCAATCCAGGTTTCATTTATTTATTTATTTATTATTTATTTATTTATTATTTATTTATTTATTTTTATTTATTTATTTATTTATTTATTTATTTATTTATTTATTTATTTATTTATTTATTTATTTATTTATTTATTTATTTATTTATTAATTTATTAATTTATTAATTATTTATTTATTTATTTATTTATTTATTCATTTATTTATTTATTTATCTATTTATTCATTTATTTATGAAAAAAGAGTAGATAATACGGTTGTTGATTGTTTCTTCATCCTCGAAAGTAGAGCATTTTGGACCTCCTCTAAAATCACATGTTTTAAAATGTTCGTATGGCTTCTATTGGTGGGGAGTTCCTGAGGGATGTTCTCCCTTGCCTGAATATATTATTGAAGCCGTCAATGGGCCATACTTCAGCCGGGACCGTCACTTTAACGTGCCCATACGATAACACGTGTTTTGATTTCTTCTAGCAGCTGTACTTCTCTTGTTATTTATACCGAAGGTATTCAGTTTCACTCCAACAACATCATCTACTGACCGTTTACACAAAATCGATAATCATTAACAAATTGTTGTAAGTACCGTGTACCATATTCTTTTAGGAATATTTTGAATGTTCTCTACGTATTAGCCCTACCTGTATCTATAAAGGTGCGTACAGATATACGCGCCGCGAACATGAGCTATTTACTTTTAATCAGCTGATGCCAAGCTTTTTATATCTGTATCTTACCTCTTCTGTAGAAATACAGATATAGTCAGCTGATGCTGATTAAAATTAAAAGTGAATTGCTCATGTTCGCGGCGCGTATATCTGTACGCACCTTTATACATTAAAACGCTAAGATTAAATGAGAAGAAGGGTTATTATATACTTGTCTGAATTTAATAATGATCTAGACCTAGAATAATCACTACGCTTATATAGGCTACTTGATTCAAATAAAAACAATATAAAAACTTTTAGTATCCTTTTATTAAAAACTTTAAAATATTTTAAAGTTTTATAAAAACAATATAAAAACTTTTAGTATCCTTTCATTAAAAACTTAAAATATTTTAAAGTTTTAATAAAAGGGTACTAAACGTTTTTATATTGTTTTTAAAAAATTAAAATATTTTAAAGTTTTAATAAAAGTGTACTAAACGTTTTTTTATTCTTTTTATCTTGCCTTGAGTTTTCCAAAGTTTGTATACGGTACTTTGTATGCGTAAGCAGTAGGCCTATCTGCAAGTGTCAAAAATTAATCAAGAGGTAGATCTATCTTAGGTATATGTTACCGGTATGCCAGAATATCCCTATAGTGATGTCCACGTTATAATGTTATCCTTGTCTATCATTCGACAAAGCCAGTGGTACTATCCTTTTCTAGGTCCACAACGATGCCAAATATGTATTTGACAGTGTAGAAATATAATAATTATATAATTATTAATAATTATATAATAATTAATCATTAATTAATGCAGAGAATCTGCATCGCTATTCTTCTATCTTTATCCACTGCCATTATAACGTGGACCTCACTATAGTACAGAATATTCTTCGTACGTGACGTCACGTACTAAGAATATTCTGTACTAGGAATATTTCGTTACACCGGCACTTTACCTGTATGTGTACAGTTCAGGTAGGCTACTGATGTAATAATTGAAAACTAATTATCCAGATCACAATTTGAAAATGAATCTTCATCCCAAATAGAACCAACAAAAGGTTCAAACCTTCAAAAAAACCCAACTTTGAAAACTTGTAATATTACCCTACCTGTAACAAAATGCTTATTATAGGTACCTGATGTTTACAGTTCAGGTAGGATACCGTACTGATGTAATTCAATCAATCAATTCATTTATTTCACAAACAAACATAATACAGAATAGAAAAGAAAGATATAAAAAAAATGAAAATTGAAAAATAATTATTCAGATCACAATAATTGGAGAATGAACTTTCATCCCAAATAAAACCATTTAACAATCAATGAAAGGCAAACATTTGAAAACTTTGAAACTCCATTAATATTATACCTATAACAAAATGCTCATGCCATGGTACTTACGTAACAGAATTCGATTCTCCCGCTATGAATGAAGAGAGAACCGGAATGAAAGAGAGAGAGAGTGACAACCAACCTGTGCGTGGTTCAGTCGCAGACTGAACGGTTCCTACTCTGCTCCAGCCCAACGAAGGGAAGTGTGCGACAAGGAGGGACGCTTTCAATTAAACAGGGACACGCAAATTAAACGACAGGTTGTGTCGGGTAAAAAAATGAGAAAAGAAACCAAATAGTAGGCACACACACTCACCTAACCTAACCCGCCCTTGTGGCTAGGTTAGTTTTGAAGATAGCACTGCAACTGTGATAGTGTATAAGCTGAAACACTCGTGAGTGCCATTCAAGGCCACTCTAGTATCTATGTAGTCGACGATGAGTAAATTATTACGAAATTATCTTTATTGGATGGTAGTAGCTAGCTCGCTACGTCGTTCCAACTGAATGTTAAACATTGTTGTCAGATAGGATTGGTGGGGGGGGGGAGAGAGAGAGAAAAATAAAGAGATTGATTGATCGATTGAGTACTATCTTATTTATGTAGATTACAATATATAAGCACTTACATACAATAGCTTACAATACAGCAAAATTATAGATGAATTTACATAATATAGACTAAGAAAATAATTATTGAACTGTATATGATATGAAAAAGTAATTTGTAATATAATAACTATAGATAATTCTAGTTATGCATTCTACTAAATTGGCGGAGCTTTGGACATATCAATGTCCATTCTTCGGAAAGAATATTAAAAATATCTTCCCCACTAACTCTCTACAAAGCGAGGACAGATAGTGAATGAGTCTCATTGAATGAGAGAGAGAGAGAGATGGTTTGATTGATTTATTTGTTACATGCTAGGTCTTGAAAAACCTATTGCATTTATACATTAAATAATATTACCAATGCGAAATTGAAAAAATAATAATAATAAAAAAATATTATTCCAAATATATACAGAAGAAGAAAAATAATAAGTAACTCAGTTAAAGTTAATTGAAAAATATAAAACTAAGACAAAAAAAAAGTATAGCCTCATTACAATTGAAAAATATTACGATATGATGGAGAAGGAAGAACATTATTGTAACTAATTAATGAATAATAATGATTATTAAAAAAAAGTGAAAGAAAGTTATAATGAAGAAGAGAGAGAGAGAGAGAGAGAGAAAGAGTGAGTGAGAGAGAGAGAATTATTGAATAATTGCCTGTATTAAGGGCGACGTTAGGACTCTAGGTCCTCTCTGCCACACATCCCTTTTCAACGGAATAGGGATTAGGGGAGAGAGAAAAAAATAAAGAGAGAGATACAGAGAGATATAAAAAACAGAGAGCAAGACTTGGAGAGTGTGTGAGAGAGCGAGAGACAGATAGTGAATGAGTCTCATTGAATGAATACTAAGTGATAACGAAATGAGGAAGAGTAATGAGTGAGTGAGGGTGATAGAAGAGTCAGGCTGATAGAAGGATAGAGAGTTGATAGAAGGTGGTTGATAGAGGATAGAAGGTTGTTAGAGAACAGAGAGTTGATAGAGGATAGAGGATAGAGGTTGATATAAGATACAGAGTTGATAGAAGGTAGAATATTGATAGATGATAGAGGGTTGATGGAGGATAGAAGGTTGATAGAGGATAGAGAGTTGATAGAAGGATAGAGTGTTGTTAGAGAATAGAAAGTTGATAGAGGATAGAGGGTTGATGGATGTTAGAGAGTTGATAGAAGGTAGAAGGTTGATAGAGGATATAGAAGGCTGATAGAGGATAGAAGGTTGATAGAGGATATAGAGAGTTGATAGAGGATAGAGAGTTGATAGAGGATATAGAGAGTTGATAGAGGATAGAGAGTTGATAGAAAAAAGGTTGATAGAAGGTAGAAGGTTAATAGAAAACAGGTTGATAGAAGGTAGAATGATGATAGAAGATAGAAGAGGAGGGTGATAGTAAAAAGTAGGCACTGAGAGAAGATGAAAGGGAAAGGAGGAGTGGGTGATAAAAAGGAGAGAGTGAACAGTGAGGAGTAAGTGAGTGAGAGAGATATGATAGGAGGAACGTTAACCGGCTTTTGTGCAACCGGCACTTAGTAAATTATCAAGTAAACAGGTTAGATCTGTGGAAGTTAAGATGAAAATGAAAACTTAGTAAGTGCACTCTATGAGAGAGATAAGAAAAGAGTGAGTGAGAAAAGCGTCCCTCGGAGAGAGAGAGAGAGAAAAGCGTCCCTCGGAGAGAGAGAGAGAGAAAAGCGTCCCTCGGAGAGAGAGAGAGATAGAGTGAGAGAGAGAACATAAAGAAATAAACGGAGACGAGAGAAAGGCTGTAAAAAGAGGAATGAATAATTTATCAGAGCGAAGAGCTATGAAGTGATATGACCTTCACACCACTGACACACACAGCTCTCACACGCGAGCTCGCAATAAATTCGAGATGCGCTTCAAATTTCTCCACTTTATTTTTTATTCATTTGAAATTGAATTGTTTGTTTGAATGATATTCTCGTCGATGAACGGGAATTCATTGATAATTCGATTCGCCATTCGAAATTGATTCTGTGATTGAATGATATTGTTTCCAAAGATTGTATTTACATTTACATATATGTTATACATGTCATATATCCTATTCACATAGCTTTACACAAATGTTTCGTGTAAAGATTTAATTGGAATATTTATCTCTCTATGGTTGTGGAGAGACCGTCAGAATGATTGATTCAGTTTATTAATCCACCAATGATTGAAAGAATTGATCTGATGGATTTTGCGGTTGAATGACAATAAGCGCAGTATTCAATGTTTTGAAAGCGGTAATTGGGAGATAAACCAAATATACAGTTTCCTCTTCTTCATCAATGTTCTCCTCTCCATTTTTTTCTCTTTCTTCCTCTTTCATCGTAGCCTACTCTTCTTCCTCTTCATCTCGTACTTCTCTTCCTCTACGTTATTTTCATAAACACCAACATAATCAAAAATATTCAAACACCAATCATCTATAATATAATAAAAGAAAGAATTGACTTATACATGTAGGGGATAGGAAATTCACGAATGACGCATAATCACGTCTCAACTACTCAACTGATTAACTTGAAAATTTGCATGTAGATTCTCAATTTACCGTTGATGGTAATAGGCCTATTTTAAATTCTTCAAGATTTTAGTTGGTCCACGTTTTTTATAGTGAGGTCCACGTTATAATGACAGTATTTGATCAACTATGGTTTTGATATCCTTGTCTATCATTCGACAAAGCCGGTGGTCCTATCCTTTTCTAGGTACACAACGATGCCAATTATGTTTTTGACAGTGTAGAAATATAATTGATTAATGCAGAGAATCGGCATCGCTATTCTTCTATCTTTTTTTTTTGGTAGAGAGTTAGTGGGGAGGATATTTTTAATATTCTTTCCAAAGAATGGACATTGATATGTCCAAAGCTCCGCCAATTATGTAGATGCATACAATATAATTATATCTATAGTTATTATATTACAAATTGCTTTTCATATCATAAACAGTTCAATAATTATTTTCTTAGTCTCCATTATGTAAATTCATCTATAATTTTGCTGTATTGTAAGCTATTGTATATAAGTGTATAAGCCAGTATATATTGTAATCTACATAAATAAAGTACTCAATCAATCAATCCACTGCCATTATAACGTGGACCTCACTATAGTCTATAATACTGTAATGTTTAATATTATAATCAAGGAAAGATTTGACTTAAGCATGTAGGGGATAGGAAATTCACGAATGACGCATCATCACGTCTGAACTACTCGACTGATTAATACTTGAAAATTGCATGTAGATTCTCAATTTACCGATGATGGTTATAGGACTATTTAAAATTCTTCAAAATTCTAGTCAGTCAAGTTTTCAGTTTGTCAAGTTTTTAATTAGACCCTTATGGAGCATAGGTCACCTGCTAGTCTATCTATAGATATAAAAGCGAAATGGCACTCACTCACTGACTGACTGACTGACTGACTCACTCACTCGCAGAACTAAAAATCTACCGGACCAAAAACGTTCAAATTTGGTAGTATGTTCAGTTGGCCCTTTAGAGGCGCACTAAGAAATCTTTTGGCAATATTTTAACTCTAAGGGTGGTTTTTAAGGGTTTAAAGTTCGTCTTTTAGCATGTATGTTCTTCTTATTCTCTTTATTATGATTGAAAAATGTCCATACCATATGTTATTGATATAGAACTATAATCTAGAGAGAGTACCTTTTCGAAACAGTTGTTATTTTTCGAAACTAAATTAATAATTTGTCAGGTGGCATTAAGTTGAGTTGACTTTGTTAGGTTGGCACCAAGTTGAAGATTGAAATGCATTTATCGCGGAAAAATTGATTGGGCACTGCTACTTTAATGAGAGCTATCCCTGGAAATATTATATTACTAGCCGTCAGGCTCGCTCCGCTCGCCATATCCGTTTAGCCATATCCATAGACGTTTAGTCTGGATCCCCGACTGGATCGTCCTAACATATTATGATAAAAATGCTCAAATGAAAAATGCAGGCGAGCGAAGCGAGCCTGCTGATCTCATTCTTGGACGATCCAGTCGTGGGTCCAGGGGGCGGAGCCCCCTGGCTAGACGGATATGGCGAGCGAAGCGAGCCTGACGGCTAGTGATATAATAGAGGAAAGTATTGACTTTACATGTAGCGGATAGGAAATTCACGAATGACGCATCATCACGTCTGAACTACTGGACTGATTAACTTGAAATTTTGCATATAGATTCTTAATTTACCGAGGATGAATATAGACCTATTTTAAATCCTTCAAGATTTTAGTCGGTCAAGTTTCAGTTTGTGAAGTTTTTAATCAGTTCCTTGCGGAGTACAGGCTAGTCATCAAAAAAAATTCCTTTTTGCTTTCACCATACATGAAAAATAATGTTTCAAGAATATGTTAGATACATTGAAGATTGTAGTGGCTTGGAAAAAGTTTTTTTTTGTAACAACACACCCAATCAAATATGATCATATTTTACGTTTGCTACAATAATTGCCTAATTTGTGCTCATTGGTATTGGTAAAAAGTACTTTAGCCTTGTTCTACTATTTTTGAGTGCACTAGCCTTCCTTCAAATTGGACTTGGAAACAGACAATTTTATTTGAAAAGATAATAGGCCTACTCCGTGAAACACAACTGAAAATAATGCTTCTCTTTTCATTTGTTAGGAGAAAAATATATTTTACTATTTATTGGTATTGATAAAAATTCAACAAAACTTTCTTATTTTTAATTAATTTGTTTAGTTGTACTTCAAATTTCCTTTGTTTTTCAAACGATTAATGTAATGGAAGCAAAATGGATCATTGATCTGTTGCTTCCACATATTCTTGTTTTCAATAAATAAATAAAACATGAATGGAAGGAAACAGTTTCAGCATTGAAAGAGAAAGAAGAAAATTTCATTAAGAATAGTAGATAAAGACAGAGCACAGGGAATAGGAGAGGAGTGTATTGGTTTATAATTCTTAAATCAACGAATTGAAATGCTTAATTCAACGACAATATTCTGGAATATTAATGGATTAGTGCCGGTTGTACAAAAGCCGGTTGAATTTTAAACATGATTAATTTCACAAGACCAATCAGAGAAGGACGTTTTTATAAGACGGCTTCTCTGATTGGTTCTTGTGGAATCAATCACGGTTAAAATTTAACTGGCTTTTGTGCAACCGGGCCTCAGTCTTACAAATTCTTTCTATTTTCATTATTATCGTAGAATAAACTTCACTGGGAAATAACATGAAATTGTTGAGGTGAAAAAGTTAAGACAGTGTAAATTTTAACATGAAATTGATGAAAACGTGGCTGAATTAGCAGTCCACACCTCCGAAACCAAGGAGCTCTCTGATTGATCAATAGTTTGATTAGTCGACATTTTAGCTTCACAGCTCACTACCAATAGGAAGTAAGTAGCTTGAGAGTGTCACATGCAAGTCATTCTCCAATGGGACTGCTCGTTGAATTTGGGGCGTGGCTAATGTTAGCATAGCCACTCCCATAGTTTTGGTATCTTGAGTTAGTTCTGCCTTCCTCCTTTAAATTATTTTGTCTCTAGAATTATTCAATTAAACAAACGAGTAAACAGTTAATTAAACCAGTTGTGTTGAAAAACAAAAATATTATGAAGTCGTGATATGTTGTTCGAGCAATTAACATGATAGGGCTGCTACATATTTTTGAAATATATTTCAGAGGATTAATTTATTCTACTATATTTCAGAGTTCTACCTTGTTTCTTATTTCTACCTTAATTCTACCTTGTTTCTTATTTCTACCTTGTTTCTTATTTCTACCTTAATTCTACCTTGTTTCGGGGGCGCGAAAACTATCGTGCCTAGGCACGCCAAATTGCTAAATCCGGCCCTGCACAAATCCTATTGTATTTATTTCTGACCCTATTAGTGCCGGTTGCACAAAATCCTGGTAAATTTTATTCGTGAATAATTTCACGAGAGCCAATCAGAGAAGCCTTCTTTTCGAGAAAGCCTCTTCGATTGGTTCTGAGAAATTATTAAGATTAAAATTTAACTTTCTTTGTGCAACCGGGCCTTAGTATTTTTATTTTCTGAATTATCGAAAAATTATTTTGTAATTTCAATTTTTCATACCAAGAATGTTATTATTATCCATGTTAAATGAAGAAAAGTTTTGTTCCAAATTTTTCTCCATATTTATTTCATTTATTTTATAATTTCTTATTAGATTCCTGTTTATCATCACTGTATCAATCTTATCTTTTCAAGTTATTTAACCATCTTCTCACTGATAAATAAAGTTGAATAAAATATACTTCAAAATAAAACAAGAGAGTCTCTGTCATGGCTTGAAGATGTACCCACGCAAGCATGAAGCAATTGGCACATACAAAAAGTTACCGCTATTTTCACTTGAGTATACTTTCATTAAATTCTTCCATTTTCCATATTCACATTACACAATTACAATATCAAATTAATGATTGGGAGAGAATAAACAGGATAAACCCAAAACTGTTTCTCTCCCTAATTTTGCTAAAAAAAGAGAATTAATTGAGTGTGATAATGAATTCTAATGTTTATAAGTATATTTGATTTTGATATGGCGAATCAGGTTAACGTAGCGACCAAAAATATTTTACAAATTTTGTTTTAAAAACATTCTTTTATTATACAAAACCGATAATTCATCCATTTGAAATATGTTATTATATCAGTGGATAGGCTGGATACAAATATTACTCTTCAGATAGAAATAAAATAAAAATCTCAGTACCTTTTTTTTAATTATTTTATCACAGCATGTTTCAACATTGATGCCATTTACAAGTCATTTATATTACTATTTTTATATTTATATTACAACATAAATGATGCCATTTATATTACAAGTAGCCCTATATACAATAGAGTATATTACTCTTTAGCATTTAAATTACAGTTGACGATTTATGAAGTGAACTCAATTGGCTGAATGAGCTGTACAAAGCTGAATTCAATTAATGTTCAAAAACTTGCTACTCATTCTCTTCCCCATTCAAGAGCATTATATAATTTCTAATAGCTTTATAGCAGAAACACCCACTCAAACCATATTTTTCTCAGTTTATTAATTCAAATAATGTAAACGTGAAAAGAAACCATAAACTATTGAGCATTACTTTACAAGTCTCTATTTAGTTTCGTGCTCACGAAATATCCTGTTGCACTGAGAAAGACTTGCTACTTTTAATCGTTGAATTCATTCTGATGGAAATGAGTGTCGTGAGAATTTTCCACGCTTCTGACATGCAATGGGTTTGTTGAGATATCTTATTCAAATTCAGCTCCGTTTTGCTGCTAATTTCTAATTAACTGGGTTAATTTCACTCTTACTCTCACCAAGAGTGATACAATTATAAAGTCTGATATTCTTTTGAATGCGTATTACGTATTTGTATGCGAAATGTTGGAATGGAAAGTAGAGGAGTACTGGTCCCAACCAAATTGAAACAAATATGAATGCCTATATTAGACATTAGAGAAAACAAACTGGAATAAATAGGACCCAAGCATAGAATATGTATTAGGAGGCAATGGGTTTGTTGAGATATCTTATTCAAATTCAACTCCGTTTTGCTGCTAATTTCTAATTAACTGGGTTAATTTCACTCCTACTCTCACCAAGAGTGATACAATTATAAAGTCTGATATTCTTTTGAATGCGTTTTATCTGTTTGAATAGGATTTACAAATGTAGAAAGACTAATCTCAATCCGGAGAATGGGTGCTTGGCGTGTGGCTCCGGCTTGGAGACATTGGAGCATTTTTTCATTAATTGTAGAAGATATCATAATTTGAGAATCAAGTATCTGATGAAACACATAAAAAATATTGTTAGTCCTTCAGATCAAGTGTTAGTTTTATTATCAAACCTAAATAGCGAAAAAATAAAAAACGTCTACATGTCTGTATTGAGGTTATCGAAGAAAGATATAAGGCTATAGATAGTAATTTATCATCTGCTTGAATATATATATATATATATATATATATAGATATATATATATATATATATATATATATATATATATATATATATATAGTAGGATAGGGATGCTCCGGTGTTTCCGGGCCGGGGTTGCTGGCCGCGTTCGACTATATCAAATTACTTTTGACAAAGTATATGTCATTGTTTTAAGTTATGTTGCTTGAGTTGTTTTTGGAAAGTGATAGTCATTGATAGCCGAATTATTATTGTACTAATATAATCTAATCCGTCGAATTAAAAAAGTTACAAAATATATATTATCATTGTGTGTAAATGATAGGTTTAAGTTTTCTAGTCAATATTCACTGTTTCTGGAACAAACGAGCTTTCAATGGTGCTTGAAAACTTGTTTATATAGATTTGAACTTCTTACCTTTTTTATGTAAATTTATTGCTTCTTGTCATTATGTTATCGTACGTTTTTACAGTTTAAACTAATTTAATTAGTTAACTGAAATTGTTAAGCTTTTTGAGTTCAGTGGATTTGTTGAATGTATAAAACTTATTGGTTTTGCTGAACTTGTTGAATGTATTTAAGTTACTCAGTTATTTGAATGTGTGGAATCTATTTAATTTATTCATTAGGAATTACCTTGTACCTTCTAATGTGAGCTTGTTGAATGTTAGAGATTCATAGTAATAATGTTTATTGATTGTAACGTGGGTATTTTCATTGTTCGCGGTGAATGCAAATTTATAATTGGATCTTGTTATTAGTTTGATCTATTGCCAAACATTTTGTTCATGTGGTTAATTTAGTCATTGTTAAATTTGTTATACTCTACTCATTTGGTATGGTTTATACCGCGTACAAATAAAATGATTTATTATTATTATATTATTATTATTATTATTATTATTATTATTATTATTATTATTATTATTATTATCTGTTTGAATGCGTTTGAATGAATGCGTATTACGTATTTGTATGCGAAGTGTTGGAATGGAAAGTAGAGGAGTACTGGTCCCAACCAAATTGAAACAAATATGAATGACTATTAGACATTAGAGAAAACAAACTGGAATAAATAGGACTCAAGCATGGAATATGTATGAAGAGGCAAGAGTAATCTCTTGAGAGAATGAATGGTAATGTCAGGCTCAATCGTGAAATTTTATTTCTTTTATGCCTACTGCCTACTCACTTCGCTAAACAATACAACCATTTTTTGGAATAGTTTGACTGTTACTTGAATATTCAGAGGAATTTCAATAATTTTCTAATTTACTGGATTGATGCGGGCGCTTGTAGAGAATAGAACAGAATGAAATCGTGTAAGAGAAATAGGAAACAAAAAATGGAAGTAAGACAAAGAGATAAACAGGAATTGTTGGAGTGAAAAACGTAAACGAAGAAGATGCGAAGACAAGAAGAAGCTGAAGAAGAAGGAGGAGGAGGAGAAGAAGTCGATGATGAAGAAGCTGAAGAAGATGAAGAAGAAGAAGAAGAAGAAGAAGAAGAGAAGAAGAAAAGAAGAAGAGAAGAAGAAGAAGAAAGAAGAAGAAGAAGAAGAGAAGAAGAAAAGAAGAAGAAGAAGAAGAAGAGGAAGAAAAGAAGAAGAAAAAGGAGAAGAAGGAGCAGGAGGAGGAAGAGACGAAGACGAATGAAACGAAAATAAGAAGAAAAAAAAGGAGAAGAAGGAGCAGGAGGAGGAAGAGACGAAGAAGAAGAATAAGAAGAAGAAGAAGAAGAAGAAGAAGAAAAGAAGAAGAAGAAGAAGAAAAGAAGAAGAAGAATAAAAGAAGAAGAAGAAAAATAAAAAGAAACAGAAAAAGATAAAGAAGAGAGTAGGAGGAGGGGTAGAGCAAGAAGAAGAAGAAGAAGAAGGAGGAGGAGGAGGGGAGGAGGAGGAGGAGGAGGAGGAGGAGGGGAATAAGAAGAAAAGGTGAAGAAGAAGGGGATGAGGACGAGAAGGACGAGTTTGAAGAGGATGAGGAGTAGGAGTAGGAGGAGGAGGAGTAGAAGGTGGAAGAGGAGGAGTAGGAGTAGGAGAGGAGGAGGAGGAGGAGGGGAATAAGAAGAAAAGAAAGAATAAGGGGAAGAAGAAGGATGAGGATGAAAAGGACGAGTTTGAAGAGGATGGGAGTAGGAGTAGGAGGAGGAGGAGGAGGGGAGGAGGAGGAGTAGGAGGAGTAGAAGGAGGAAGAGGAGGAGTAGGAGGAGGAGGAGGAGGAGGAGGAGTAGGAGGAGGAGGATGAAAACTAGAACTGGACCCTGGAGATGTACGTATAAAAAGAGAAAAAAGACATGAACTGGAGATGTTCAATGTAGTAGGCATATCCACTTTAATCTGATCATGTAAAATGTAAATCTTCCATCTCCTGGGATTGAACTAGCCGTCACTGTTACGTAAACTCCGGCTTCTGGATCGAATTATTTCACCATCAGTCCAACACTGCTATCCTTATAGATCCACCAGTTTTACAAAATTTTCCTTCTATTATCCTTATTCAGGATTCGGCCCACAAGACAAACATTGGAATGAAAATGGAGATGGCACGATTATGCAATAATTGAAGAACGGCCGAATATTATCTTTCCATCTTGATTTTGGCTCAAAGCATTCGCCGATTATTATTTCGAGAATCTCAAAAGTAAGTTATAATTGAGATGATGGTCTCTTATGCTAATTTTGCAGTCGTGCGACTATGTCTTGAGAAAAGAGTCTTTCCTGTTTCATGATATCGTGTCTGTGTTAGATTCGTTGTTTTGTAAAGAGAAATAATTTATCACATTTTGATTTCTCTCTTTAATCAATTTCAGCTATTACTCAACACACAATAAATAGGAATAATCTAATTTTTTTGAAATTAAAAAATATATTTTTTTTAAATCTGAAGATGGTGTGGATCACTGAAATAAATTGTTATAATAATTTGTATTTTTAATCTATTATTGACCGAGCGAAGTGAGGTCTAAGATTCAAGTCGACGGTTTGGCATTTCTCTTAATGTTTAAATGTTTTACTTTCCTTGCCCTATTACCATAGGTAACACTGCTTTCCGAAAAAAATTAAAAAACAGAAAAAGAGGATGAAAGAGAGTATGAGAAGTAGAGGTGAGGGGATAAGAAGAAAAGAAGAAGAAGAATAAGATTTAAAAAAGAGGATGGAAAGGGAGTAGGAGAAGGTGGAGGGTGAGGGGAGAAGAAGAAGAGAAGAAGAAGACGAAGAAGAAGAATAAGAAGAAGAAGAAGAGAAGAAGAAGAAGAAGAGAAGAAGAAGAAGAAAAGAAGAAGAAGAAGGAGGAGGAGGAGTAGGAGTAGGAGGAGGAGGAGGAGGAGGGGAATAAGAAGAAAAGAAGAAGAAGAAGAAGAAAAGAAGAAGAAGAAGAAGAAGAAGAAGAAGAAGAAGAAGAAGAAAGATAAAAATAAACAGAAAAAGATAAAGAAGAGAGTAGGAGGAGGTGGTGGTGGTGGAGGAGGGGTAGAGCAAGAAGAAGAAAAGAAGGAGGAAGAGACGAAGACGAAGGAAACGAAAATAAGAAGAAAAAGAAAAAGGAGAAGAAGAAGTAGAATGAGAAAGATAAAAAAGAACAGTAGAGGAAGAAAGAGCGTAGGAGGGGGTGAACAAGAAGAAGAAAAGAAGAAGGAGGAGGAGAATAAGAAGAAAAAGGAGAAGAAGAAGGGGATGAGGGATGAGGACGAGAAGGACGAGTTTGAGGAGGATGAGGAGTAGGAGGAGGAGGAGGAGGAGGACGAATAGGAGGAGGAGGAGGAGGACGATGAGGAGGAGGAGGAGGTGGCGAAGGAGGAGGAGGAGTAGTAGAAGTAGAAGGTGGAAGAGGAGGAGTAGGAGTAGGAGGAGGTGGAGAAGGAGGAGGAGGAGTAGGAGGAGGTGGCGAAGGAGGAGGAGGAGTAGGAGGAGGTGGCGAAGGAGGAGGAGGAGTAGGAGGAGGAGGAGGAGGAGGAGGAGGAGTAGGAGTAGGAGGAGGAGGAGGAGGAGGAGGAGTAGGAGGAGGAGGAGTAGGAGGAGGAGGATGAGGAGTTGGAGGAGGAGGATGGAATCTAGAACTGGACCCTGGAGATGTACGTAATAAAGAGAAAAAAAACATGAACTGGTGATGTTCAATGTAGTAGGCATATCCACTTTAATCTGATCATGTAAAATGTAAATCTTCCATCTCCTGGGATTGAACTAGCCGTCATAGTTACGTAAACTCCGGCTTCTGGCTCGAATTATTTCACCATCAGTCCAACACTCCTGATCCTTATAGATCCACCAGTTTTACAAAATTTTCCTTCAATTATCCTTATTTAGGATTCGGCCTACAAGACAAACATTGGAATGAAAATGGAGATGGCACTATTATGCAATGATTGAAGAACGGCCGAATATTATCTTTCCATCTTGATTTTGGTTCAGAGCATTCGCCGATTATAATTTCGAAAATCTCAAAAGTATAATTGAGATGATGCTGTCTTATGCTAATTTTGCAGTCGTGCGACTATGTCTTGAGAAAAGAGTCTTTCCTGTTTCATGATATCGTGTCTGTGTTAGATTCGTTGTTTTGTAAAGAGAAATAATTTATCAAATTTTGATTTCTCTCTTTAATCAATTTCAGCTATTACTCAACACACAATAAATAGGAGTAATCTAATCTTTTTGAAATTAAAAAAATATTTTTTTTTAAATCTGAAGATGGTGTGGATGGATCATTGAAATGAATTGTTATAATAATTTGTATTTTTAATCTATTATTGACCGAGCGAAGTGAGGTCTAAGATTCAAGTCGACGGTTTGGCATTTCTCTTAATGTTTATATGTTTTTATGTTGCGCATTTACGGCGAAACGCGGTGATAGATTTTCATGAAATTTGACAGGTAGGTTCCTTTTTAAATTGCGCGTCGACGTATATACAAGGTTTTTAGAAATTTGGCATTTCAAGGATAATATAAAGGATAAGGAGCCTCCTTCATACGCCAATATTAGAGTAAAAATCAGACTATAGAATTATTCATCATAAATCAGCTGTTTAGTGGACTATAATACTACCCGTTCAAAAACATCGAACATTCTGAAAATGTATCTTTCCATCAACGTTAGCTGTAGACAGTTGACTATAATACTACCCGTTAAAAAACATCGAACATCTTGAAAATGTATCTTTCCATCAACGTTGTAGACAGTTGCAGCCAGACCTGATAACAGCGCTCACACTCACATTCCGGGACGACACGTCACGGTACGATAGGACAGAAAGCTCTATATTTATTTAGGATTTTTTCTAGACATTTTAAATAGATAAATTATTTATAATTTTTGAGAAAACATAACATCAGGTCAATTTAACTTACTGAGCGCGAGGTCTACTGTTCACAGAACTACTATTTTATTAATTTCAAAAATGGAACTATAATTCTATTTTATATAAAATAGTATATTCGCACCTAGAGCAGAAAATGAGATTTTTCCAGCTCGAATCGGTTTTCAGTCCGAGGCCGTAGCCGAGGACTAGAAAAGATTGAGAGCTGGAAAAACATTTTTGCCCGTGGTGCGAACGATATTTTTCGCCACACTACAGGCATTGCTGACAAAATAAATGAAGAATACAAATAAAGAATACTCGTTAAGCTATCGTACCTATTTCTTGATTTTAGTGGTAGAAGATTTGCAGTCAGGATTTCAGATTCTTTTAAAATTTCACTTGGAATACCACAGTCATCTTCAAGCATTTTTGAAATTCGGAATGCACTAATCAACAATAAATAATTGAATAAACTGGTTGCGAAGCGAATTAGTTTGATTCGAAACTGGAACTGAAAGCATGGTGACTTCAGCTGATGATGAAAGTGGACACTCGCCCGATCTAGCGGATGACTTATTAACTACTTCCATGAGCGGCTGGAAGAGACAACTTTCTGGCCTAGACCGGAAAAGTAACCCTTTTCTGACGTCGTCTGCAAACACGGTCTTTCAGATCTACGTAGGGACTGGAAAACAGCTGCTTTCTGTGCAGTGTGGCGAAAAAGAATAATCTAAACTATTAAAGTAGATTACGTACCTTGATATCAATTCATACTACTTATAGTTCAATAGAATGGATTATCATGAAGTTTTTGAATAGAAATTTCATTAGATAATTAATTGAAAAACTTCGAACACCATTTGCTATCAGAGTCATGTAAGCCCAAAAAGTAAGTCTATGGCCCGGTTGCACAAAAACCTGATAAATTTTAATCATGATTAAATTCCATGGGAACTAATCAGAGAAGGTTTTTCCACTACCTCCTTAAGAAAAACCATATTGAATTCTGGTGACGTCAGCACAGGTAGGGCTCCTACACCAATAAAAACACTAGCTGATATAGAACAGCTGAAGTGCACAAATGTTTATTGATGTAGGAGTGAAGGAGATCCCTACCTGTGCTGACGTCACCAGAATGCACTATGGCTTTGTTTACGGAGGTAGTGGTTTTTCTGAGAAGAAGGCTTCTCTGATTGGTTCTAGTGACATTTAATCGGGATTAAAAGTTAACAGACCTTTGTGCAATCTGAGATATATGTAATTTATAAGAATATCAAATAGGCCTATTCAGTTAATGTAAATTTTGGTTTACGGTGATAGCATCTATCAGGAATCTCTTTATTAGCCTCTTGTTGAAATAGAAACCGTTAATGAGTGGAATCACAGTGGTTTTCAACTGAAACATTATCACGGTAAACTGGTTTTGTCCTTACGTAATTTCGATTCTACCTATATGCAGAATTCATAATAATATTATTCGCAAACTGATTATTAAGAAGAGAATTAGAGTATAAACGTGGAAATAAGGATAGCATGAAAAATTTGCAGAAAAATAACGAATGCATTGAAGTGGATAATAACCACCTTCATTACTCGTATTACAGCTTGTTGTAATAATAATAAATTAGTATGTTCACAAATATGCAGTTCTAGTTTGATAAACTTGTAATTTCTCAAATTTCAGTTCCGCTTGCTGACGTTCGTGACATTTAATCATCGTATCTTTTTACGGAAACCTCAAATTTTAAGTTTTTTGTTCAACTCATTTCTACTGCTACTGGAATATTTTGCATTGATCGATGAAAGTCACAAGACCGGTTGAACAAAAGTGTATCAGAAATGATCTGATATCCTCGACATTATTAGAATTACAGACGATTTATTGAAAATCGACATATTTTTGCCGCCATCTTGTTTTTTTCTGATGACAAACATTTTTGAGATTGCCATCATAAATATTCTCTTTCTATACATCATTACAAAGAGATTGATACCATTCCCAAGTCTGTACCTTCAAGGAGTCATGAATTACACGGTTTTCTAATTGTTGGGATTGGCATTTGGTGGAAAAAGCGTGTTTTCCGCTGCAAATAGTACTTTTCTCTCTTTTTCCGATGACGCTCCAGCCGTGGAATATGGACTTACAGCCTCCAACCAGATGTCGTTTTAAAGCTTTGGAAATATTCTAAAACACTGTCCAATACACTAGTGTATGTCCACTGCGAATACATTTTCAGGGTGGAAAGTGAAATATTGTCCCCGAAAAATGTATGTTTCAAGTTTTTGAAGTTGTATAAAACATGAAAAGAGAGGTTGAAATGAGACGATTCTCTCGAACACCATGGTTTGGTTAATTCTAAACACTTTTGTGATGAAATCAGTCCGATATCTCTCACAATAACTAAATAGCAGGCGGAATAAAAATTTCTGTTAATAATGACCGCCATCTTGAATTTTTCAATGATGTCGAATAATATGTTCGTTGTTTCCATCACCAATATTCTTATTCGGCTTGTTGCAATGAAGAGATTTAGACAATTTGCAAGACTCTATCTTGAAGTAGTCATGAAAAAATCGATTTTATAGCTCTAGCTTGTTACCTCATATGTATGGAAAAACGCACGTGCAGGGTTTTCTTTGGAGGGTGCTGGAGAACTCATTTTTTGACGTACAATCGCATGGAGATAAATCATTCTAAAGTTGAAAAATCGCTCTAAATTTCATAGATTCGAAATTTCTCTGTATCTCTTGACAAAGAAAGTTATAATGGAATAAAATTTGAAAAAAATTGGAAAAAAGTTTTTTTGGGATTTTGAAGGTTATAACTAAAAAAAATCTGGTGTGGTACACTCACACAACTTTCCTTGCTCATTGAACTGTGAGCCTCATTCTTAAACGACAATAATTTAGAGAAATAACATAATGACGATTGGCGGCAACATAATTATTTGAAACTACGATCAGACTATATGTGTGTATATAATTTTTTTCAGAGTACTTTTTCCTTTGTGTAAATTGTGAAATCCGATGATTTTTTAAAAGTCGTCAAAATAGCTGTTCTACAGATGAAATATCTCGACTATGTGTTATTTTTATAGACTGCTCTACCTACCTACCTCATGCACGAGAAGGAGGTTACAAAGTCCATTTCTCAAGGATGGGGTGAACACCCCCTTAGTTTCTCAGAAAGGAGACTCATGCTAGTTGATGGAGCTGATAAATAACTATACAGAGTATGAATTTGAAATAAATCAGTCGAGAAATTTTTGAGAAAATCGTGAAAAAAATGGCTTTTCAGTAATTATCTGCCATTTTTCTCGAGAATATTACGCAGCTCCTGCTATTTTCCTAGAAATGAGACTCATGTCAGTTGATAGGGCTTATGATTAGCTATCCATGGTATAAATTTGAAGAAAATCGTTAGAGCCGTTTTCGAGAAAATCGTGAAAAACATAAAAACATAGTTTTTTAGTAATTATCCGCCATTTTTTCCGCCATCTTGAATTGAATTTTATTGAATTTCTTATTGTCGGGTCCTCATGGTATAAGACCTTAAGTTTGAAATTTAAGTCAATTGGTTAATTAGGAATGGAGTTATCGTGTTCACAGACATCACACATACACACACACACACAGACCAACACCCAAAAATCATGTTTTTGGACTCAGGGGACCTTGAAACGTATAGAAAACTGAAAATTGGGGTACCTTAATTTTTTTTGGAAAGAAATACTTTCCTTACCTATTTTAGTAGAGCAAGGAAAGTAAAAATATGCGTTTTAGAGGAAAATTTTATGAAACAAAAATATTGTAAAGGAAGATTTGAAAAATATTTTTGTCTGAAAAACGGTTGAATATCTTGTTGAACGATTATTGAAATACAAGAGATTTAGCAAATTCTGAAAATTTTGGCGGCCATCTTGTTTCCGAGGTGTTTGCCTGTGATTTCGACTTATCCCCATCACGATCCTTATTATGTCAGACCTAAAGAAGAAATTGAGACATTGAGCAAGTGTGACAACAAATAGGACAACACTTCATGACATTTGCGCCCGGACTAGTATATCCAAATCCATGGAACCAAATTTTGGTTACAAGCACTGTTAGTGCAGTAACATGAAATTGATGTAAAAGTGGCTGAATTAGTAGTCCACGCCTCCAAAGCCAAGAAGCTCTCTGATTGGTCAATGGTTAATTGGACGCCATTTCACCTTCACAGCTCACGACCAATAGGAAGCAAGCAGCTTGAGAATGTCACATGCGAGTCATTCTCCAAAGAGGCTCCTTGAAATTATTGAGACAGTTGAATTTGCTCGCTGATCTGATATTAGAGAATGTCAGGTTTGTTGTCAAGAATAACCTTATACAGCATACTAGACGTCAGGCTCGCTTCGCTCGCCATATCCGTCTAGCCAGAGAGCTCCGCCCCCAGGATCCCCGACTGGATCGTCCAAGAATGAGCTCAGCAGGCTCGCTTCGCTCGCCTACATTTTTCATTTGAGCATTTTTATCATATGTTAGGACGATCCAGTCGGGGGTCCAGACTAAACGTCTGGCTAAACGGATATGGCGAGCGAAGCGAGCCTGACGGCTGTAATATAATATTACCAGGAATAGCTCTGATAGAAGTAGCAGTGCCCAATCAATTTTTCCGCGATAAATGCATTTCAATCTTCAACTTGGTGCCAAACTAACAAAGTCAACTCAACTTAATGCCAACCTGACAAAATTATTAATTTAGTTACCAGTTAACACTGTTCGAAGAGGTACTCTCTCCAGATTATAGTTTATATTAACATAATATGGTATGGACATTTTTCAATAATTATAATTAAGAGAGTAAGAATAATATACATGCTAAAAGACGAACTTTAAACCCTTAAAAACCACCCTTAGATTTAAAATATTGCCAAAAGATTTCTTAGTGCGCCTCTAAAGGGCCAACTGAACATACCTACCAGATTTGAAAGTTTTTGGTCCGGTAGATTTTTATTTTTGCGAGTGAGTGAGTGAGTGAGTCAGTCAGTCAGTGCCATTTCGCTTTACATAATTATGTAGAATAAGATGATAGATCACTCACATACTCTGTACAATCATCAGCCTAAATTTGTAATTAACTATCATATCCTATACATCAATTATCTATAACTTTCTCATGATATCAGTTGAGTTTATAGCCTAGAATAAACAATCTTTTATTTTACAGCCTATAAAATTATAATAATACTTTTTTATAATAGATAATAGATTGTCTATGTAAGTGACTGATCACGTGACAGTAAGTGACTAGTCACATCTATGTGAGTCAGATGGTTCTCATCATCTTACCAAAGATGTTAATGACTTCTGCGTCGGAATGCGTTAATAAAAGATGCATTATTATCTATCAGATAAGATGAGATTATTTGATTGAAAAATGAAACATGATCAATTATGTGTTCGATGAATATTTAAGTTAACATTGAAATTATCGATCTGTTTATCTTCTACTTTAATAATTGTTTAGTTAACAAGTTTCAATCTATTCTATTCAATTTATTGAACATTTATTGCTTTAACGATTACAAACATGACTTGACTGCAGTTTTATTATAACTTGACTGCCGTACTACCTCTTCACATATTACGCATTGATTTCATTCTCTCATAACCCTATTTCGAACATTCAAAATGTTATCTAAATTTGGGAGAGAAATAGTACAAGGAGTACCCTTAGTTTTTCTCTCTCGATTAGTGCTTTCTTGTAAAAATAATGAATGAATAAATGACCTGATTGAATGAACAATTAGTGAGTGAATGTGAATTATCACACTGGAGGTATTTTTCATATAGTGATGACCACGTTTTAATGGCAGTGGAGAATGATATGAGAACAGCGTTGCTGATTCTCTTCCTTCTTTAGAGGATAGCTGATATGATAAGAAAGACAAGGATACGAATGATAGACAAGGATAGCAACACGAATGTTAATCGAATACTGCCATTATAACGTGGACCTCACTATAGTTAGGCTTCAAAGTACTTTTCCAGTCATCTTCACCATCTATAATTTATAATAAAGAATAGAATATTTAGCTTATACACGAACGGGATAGGAAATTTATACGAATGACGCATCATCACGTCTGAAGTACTGGGTAGATTAACATGAAATTTTGCACATAGATTCTTAATTTACCGAGGATGGTTATAGACCTATTTTAAAATTTTCAAGATTTCAGTAGGTAAATTTTTCAATCAGATCCTTGTGGAGCACGGGTTACCTAGTAAGTAATAAAATTATTACATTTTTCATCAATTTTGTCTGGTTCCTTATCAGAGACTTGATAAAATTGTACAAATTAGTAAGCTACATTCCTCTTCAATATAAAGCCCTCTTTATTCCTCTTCATTCTAAAGCTTCCCAAAAAAAATCGGCCAACGAATTTTCTCAAAGTGGTTTCCCATCTCAACCACGGCATTCCACATATTTTCTCCTCCATCTTTTACTATAATACCACATTGTACGTCTGACATCATTGACAGAGAGGTCAGTCAACAAAGAGCGACTATAATAGAGCAACACAAAACAGCCAGTCAACAAATGCCACATTATTTTCTCTCTTTCTCTCTCTCCTGTACTGACGGTCTCTCCTACACTTTTCCTACCTTTTCTCGTACTATTTCTCTTTTCTCTTCAGTTTTCGCTATCACTATCTCTACTTTCTTTCTCACTCACTCAATCTCTCTCCAGGGAGCTTTGATTTTCTCTCTCTTTTCCTCGCACTCTTTACAGCACCAATTGTTTCTTCTCTTCTTCTCTATCAGCCTTTGAGCACTGGCGAAATTACAGTACTGTACTGTCATTATTTGGGTGGCAATTGTTGGCCGAGGGGGGAGTTGGAACAGGGTACCCATGGCGCGAGGGGTGGGGAGGGGAAGCACACCTTGGAAGCGAAAATCGTAAATAGCCGGTGATTCAGTTCTCTGCCGACGCTCTGTCTGTGCGGTTGTGTCGGTGTGTTTGTAGTAACGCTGCCGTGGAAAACAATGTGCCCGTGTTTTGACAGTTTGTGTTCACGTTAACTGTTTCGATCATTTTATATGGATTGCGAGAAGTGTTGTTTGATGTGTGTCAAATTGATGAAATTGATAAGGTGACAGTTGTAATCTTGGTGAAGTTACACGATATTAGGCTGTTATTAATTAGTTTGTGGATGCTTTGAAGTCACTTACTAATCAACCACAAATCTATAAAATAAAGCAAAAGATTTTGATAGGTGTCAGTTAGTAATCTTTCATTTTTGTTAAGTTTAACGGTTGTAAGATACAGTATTATTCAATAGTTTGAATTGTTAAGGTTTAAAATTACTAATTAACCACAATTCAATAAACGATAGCAGAAATTTTAATAGGTTTATTCAATCCAATAATAATAACTCACATTCTATGTAGATATCAGCTTTTGCACATGTTAACAGATAACTGGCTCCAATAAATTTGAACAGGCCCATCAATTTCAGTTGTTGTAATGTTCGTTTTTATTTTTTGTTATAGTATTAATGACGTTTATCGACTTGTTATGTCTTTATTGACGTTTCCTATTGCATTGTTATTGCTTTAATGGAATAAAAGTATTCTATTCTTATTTACCGAGGATGGTTAAAGACCTATTTTAAATTTTTCAAGATTTGAAGAGTAGTCAAAGTTTTTAATCAGATCCTCGTGGAGCACGGGTTACCTAGTAAGTAATAAAAATATTACATTTTTCATCAATTTTGTCTGGTTCCTTATCAGAGACTTCATAGAATATTGTACAAATTAGTAAGCTACATTCCTCTTCAAAATAAAGCCCTCTTTATTCCTCTTCATTCTAAAGCTTCCCAAAAAAAATCGGCGAACGAATTTTCTCAAAGTAGTTTCCCATCTCAACCACGACATTCCACATATTTTCTCCTCCATCTTTCACTATAATACTGCATTGTACGTCTGACATCATTGACAGAAGGGTCAGTCAACAAAGAGTGACTATAATAGAGCAACACACAACAGCCAGTCACCAATTGCCACATTATTTTCTCTCTTTCTCTCTCTTCAGTACTGACGGTCTCTCCTACACTTTTCCTACCTTTTCTCGTACTATATCTCTTTTCTCTTCAGTTTTCGCTATCACTATCTCTACTTTCTTTCTCACTCACTCAATCTCTCTCTAGCGAGCTTTGATTCTCCCTCTCTTTTCCTCGCACTCTTTACAGCACCAATTGTTTCTTCTTCTTCTGTATCAGCCTTTGAGCACTGGCGAAATTACAGTACTGTACTGTCATTATTTGGGTGGCAATTGCTGATAGGGGGGGGGGGGGAGTTGGAACAGGGTACCAATGGCTCGAGGTGTGGGGAGGGGAAGCACACCTTGGAAGCGAAAATCGTAAATAGCCGGTGATTCAGTTCTCTGCCGACGCTCTGTCTGTGCGGTTGTGTCGGTGTGTTTGTAGTAACGCTGCCGTGGTGCAAACAATGTGCCCGTGTTTTGACAGTTTGTGTTCACGTTAACTGTTTCGATCATTCAATATGGATTGCGAGAAGTGTTGTTTGATGTGTGTCAAATTTGCTAACTTGATGAAATTGATAAGGTGACAGTTGTAATCTTTGTGAAGTTCCACGATATTAGGCTGTTATTAATTAGTTTGTGGATGCTTTGAAGTCACTTTACTAATCAACCACAAATCTATAAAATAAAGCAAAAGATTTTGATAGGGTGTCAGTTAGTAATCTTTCATTTTTGTTAAGTTTAACGGTAGTAAGATACAGTATTATTCAATAGTTTGAATTGTGAAGGTTTAAAATTACTAATTAACCACAAATCAATAAACAATAACATAAATTTTAATAGGTTTAATTCAATCCAATAATAATAACTCACATTCTATGTAGATATCAGCTTTTGCACATGTTAATCAGATAACTGGCTCCAATAAATTTGAACAGGCCCATCAATTTCAGTTGTTGATGTTTCAAAGATGCTCAATGTTGATAAATAGATTGATTGAATGGGGTGATAGTTTTCAATTTTAGATAGTTTTCAAGGTTTTAAGTGAAAAGTGTACTGTGTAATGGTGTATTTTGATGTTTCTTGTGTTAAAAACCGAGGTGCTATAAATTGTGTTTGAGATGGAACTTGGATACCATTATTTTGTGGTAAGTTTATTAGACTATTATGTTGTTCATTATGATTTCATTGTAATCAATTGAGTTTTTCTCACTTTATTTTTTTATCAAATTATTTGGACAGCATTTACTAATAATAATTCAAAAAATCTTTATTGACATCAACCACAACAACAAAAAAATATATAATAACTTGATAAATTTTCTACATCAATGGCCTTTAGGCTGTCTGCCAAACAGCACTTACTATTAACTGTCTCTCACAAAAATATAACATTTATTTATTAACAAAGGCAACTCTTCACAAATATTTTGAACACAGTTTATGATGAGGGAATGAATAATAATACAGTTTTAGGCTGTCTGCCAAACAGCACTTACTATTAACTGTCTCTCACAAAAATATAACATTTATTTATTAACAAAGGCAACTCTCCACAAGTATTTTGAACACAGTTTATGATGAGGGAATGAATTATAATACAGTTTTAGGCTGTCTGCCAAACAGCACTTACTATTAACCGTCTCTCACAAAAATATAAAATTTATCCATTAACAAAGGCAACTCTCCAAAAGTATTTTGAACACAGTTTTTGATGAGGGAATGAATTATAATACAGTTTTAGGCTGTCTGCCAAACAGCACTTACTATCAACTGTCTCTCACAAAAATATAACATTTATTTATTAACAAAGGCAACTCTCCACAAGTATTTTGAACACAGTTTATGATGAGGGAATGAATTATAATACAGTTTTAGGCTGTCTGCCAAACAGCACTTACTATTAACTGTCTCTCACAAAAATATAAAATTTATTTATTAACAATGGCAACTCTCCATTAGTATTTTGAACACAGTTTATGATGAGGGAATGAATTATAATACAGTTTTAGGCTGTCTGCCAAACAGCACTTACTATTAACTGTCTCTCACAAAAATATAACATTTATTTATTAACAAAGGCAACTCTCCACAAGTATTTTGAACATAGTTTATGATGAGGGAATGAATTATAATACAGTACTAACGTTTTTATTTGTGATGATTTCATGAATGGATCAATAGAGAGATGATGAAATAGCTGAAATGAAACTTGAGAATGAGTAGCTGATATAAAATGAGAAAGGATACTACCACTGTCCCATTAACACAAGCTATTTCTCACAAAGTTCCGTACTTGAAAAATTCACAAAGCTATATTAAATAATTTATTTACATCAATAGAAAAATTACAACATATAGTACTATTTCTCACAAATCTCTTACAAACATAGTTATTTGTCCAACAAATATACTGATAAGGAAGTTCATTTTATTAATTTATTTTGAGAAACCCACCTGTGTAGTACAGTCATAAGCGGTGTACTAATAATATTAGAATTTGAATAGGAGACCCTATGGAGGATTCTCTTATATTAAGTATTTATTAGTATTATAGGACAGAAAAAAGTTGCTCATTAGTCCCTAGACTAAATAGCAATCTATCGTTGAATAAAAAAAATTGAGATCCATATGAGATAAATGATACATATTTTATCTCTTATACTTGAACTGCAGCACCATTCTCACAATATACAATCTTGTCATCTTGTCGCTTTTGATTGGTTAGAATTGCTAACTCACTCTCACGAAATGACGTTGGTGAGCTGTTATCAACCAATAGGATTGTCATCTTGTCGCTTTTGATTGGTTAGAATTGCTAACTCACTCCCACGAAATGGAGTACATGACGTGGTGAGTTGTATCAACCAATAGGATTGAAGGGCGTGTGCTAGAACGAAGCTAGTCGCTTGTGATTGGTGGAAGAGGTAGAGCTGTTGAACACAGTTGGACGTAGTATTGTATTTGTCCGGTAGATGGAAGTTTATTTTATGAATTTTCAATCAAATAAACTTGAAAAATAGTAATGGTTTTGTTTTAGTTTATTTGATTACTATACTTATTACTTATGTTGTATGTTCAGTTGGAACTGGAAGTATGTAATACTTCTGGAACTGCGCTGATACTTCTGCTTATAATCTGGAAAACTGCATATTCTATATTCTCATTCATCTTGTGGAATACGATTAATTTTATTCATTCATGACTAAAACAGTAAAGCGTGCTCCGCAAGGGTCTAATTAAGAACTTGACAAACTGAAAGCTTGACGTACTGAAATCTTGAAGAATTTCGAATAGACCTATAACCACCCTTGATAAATTAAGAATGTATATGTAAAATTCCAAGTTAATCAGTCCAGTAGTTCAGACGTGATGATGTGTCATTTGTGAATTTCCTATCCCGTACGTGTATAAGTCAATTCTTTCCTTTATTATATTATAGATGAGATGTATGATAAGATTAATGTATTATTCAGATATTGGATATTAAATTAAGATAAGATTACTTTTCAATTAGCTATGCTACATCATTTATATTTCCATTGTAATATTCAAAAGGATTCCATGAAATATTTTCTCAACAGAAACAATACTATTTCAATGTAGATAAACTCTTTCCGGTTAATATTATGGCTGAGAATCGTTATTGACATTGGGATAGTATATGATTGATGTTGGAAAATAAGAACTTTCTCTATGTTGAAAGTTGTCGTAATAGATATTGTTTGATATTCATATATATACTAACTTCATGTTGGTTTGTGAAACGCTGTTCAAGTTACAACTAGCAGCACAGAATACAGCATTACATTATATACATTACATACATTATAGTAGCTCCTCTGCTAGCAGGTAACCCGTGCTCCGCAAGGGTCTGATTAAAAACTTGACTAACTGAAATCTTGAAGAATTTAGAATAGGCCTATAACCAACCTCGGTAAATTAAGAATCTTTATGTAATGTTAATCAGTTGAGTAGTTCAGATGTGATGAGGCGTTATTCGTGATTTCTTATCCTATACGTGTATAAGTCTATCTTTTCTTTATTGTATTAATAGAGACCATCCATCAGGCTCGCTTCGCTCGCCATATCCGTCTAGTCAGGGGGCCCCCGACTGGATCGTCCAAAAATGAGATCAGCAAGCTCGCTTCGCTTGCATGCATTTTCATTTGAGCAATGCTTCATTCCATCAGAAAGTCAAAGTACTGTGAAAACGCATAAAAGCTGAGAAAAACGCTGATTTTGGGCGTATCTTTGATGAAATATTAAAGTCACCTCATCACAAACTTTTTAGACCCTAACCTCTGTACCCAATTTGAACATTTTCTGTTGTTGTCGATAAATCTGAGAAAAAGAAAAAAACACTAATTTTGGGCGTATCTTTGACGTTTTTGCAAATTCCTTCTAACACAACCATTATTACACCTAGCTGAGCTTCTGTACTAAATTTGAACATTTTCTGTTCATTTGTTCTCGATTAAAAGCTGAAAACGCAGATTGTGGCGTATCTTTGAAATTTCCAATCCGTTCTTAGTGCGACTCTAAAGGGCCAACTGAACATACCTACAAAATTTGAACGTTTTTGGTTCGGTATATTTTATAGTTCTGCGAGTGAGTGAGTGCCATTTCGCTTTTATATATAAAGATTAAACTGATTGGTGTCCAGTGTGCATTTTAAGATGAAATTCCATGTTATTTCAGAGTTTTCAAAATTTCAGTCGAATATTTAAGACAAATTTCAGTATCGGGGAAATCAGTATTGTGAACCTCTTGGACATTCGCATTGTAAACGTGTTTGCAGATTATAGAGTGAACGATGAAGTAAGATAATACACTCCTGATAAAAATTATCAAGATCTCAAAACAATCTGAACAACATTCATATCATCTGTCTTTGAAGGTCAATGATATCGTTATCGTCTCAAATAGAAATCTATAATGTGGCCCATTGTTCAGAGAAGCAGCTTTCAACTATAGGAACAATGCAGTGCTGAAATATGGGAGGCACTAGGAACAAAGCGTTACAAATTGAGAATGCAAGACAAGGAATGTCACCTTTTATCTGGATGTCTTTGTTCAAATCTTCATCACTTATTTCAAGAGTTCATTATTATTCTTATCTAAAGTACAGCTGAGGGGAAATTGAGGATAGAGATGACGAATCGATGATCACATTGTCATGGATCATGGATGATTATGATAGTAACCCCAGACTGTGTTGAAGTAAAAGAAGTAACACAAAGCAGTTGAGGAGGGGGTGATAACATAACTTTTAAAACTCTATTTTTCAATATTTGTTTCCTGTATTTCTTGAAAAACCTTTTAATTTTTTGGAATGCTCAATCTATAATTTAATTATTTAACTGAATATTCAATTATTCAATTCATTCTTGTACTCCAATAGAATAGCTTATCAAGGATTGTTTTGATGAATTAATAATTTGAATTTGATCTATATATAATAGAGGAAAGAATTGGCTTATACACGTACGGGATAGGAATTCACGAAGAAGCATCATCACGTCTGAACTACTCAACTGATTAACTTTAATTTTCAATACAGATTCCTGATTTACCGAGGATGGTTATAGACCTATTTTGAATTCTCAAGATTTGAGTACGGTAGGTAAAGTTTTCAGTTTGTCAAGTTTTAAAATAGAACCTTGCGGAGCACGTGTTACCTGCTATATTTCATAATTATATTTTTCAATGTTGGTTACATAATTTCCTATATTTCTTGAGAAAACGCTTGCAGAATTTTTTGGAATGCCAATCTATAATTTAATTATATACCTGAATATTCAATTTATTCTTGTACTCCAATAGAATGGATTATCAAGGATTTTTTGATGAATTAATAATTTGAATTCGATCTATAATATAATAAAGGAAAGAATTGGCTTATACACGTACGGGATTGGAAATTCAACGCATCATCACGTCTGATATACTGGACTGATTACTTAAACTACAGATGGAAATTACTGAGAATTGCAATTATTCAAATGCTAATGAATTATCATATTATTAGACCAATATCCAAATTAAATGCTGTAAATCACCCCGAGACTTTGCTACTGCAAATATTGCGACAGGGTAAACAGGTAGGAATTCGATGAGCGCCACTATTCAAATTATTTATCAGCTGTAATTTTTACAGGGTATCAGTTTACCCTGTTGCCATATTTGCCGTAGCAGAAGTCTTCGGAGGAATTACAGCATTTATTTATTTATTCATTTATTCCATTGGCATTACATATCATAATTATAATATGATTGGGAGAAGATACCAGGCATAGCCCAAAACTGTCTTCTCCCAAATTTTTAAATAAAATTTTTCAAAAAGATAAGGTTAAGATTTCACTTCACTCTAAAAAGTCCAATTTCCACTTCAAAACTAATGACTAAACTAAAATTTTGAATTTTGATATTTAAAAAGAATGATTTTGAAATTAATTGGATTTTCGTCCATAATAATGATTAACTTAAAATTTGGCATACAGAGTCTTAGTTTATTGAGGATGGTTATAGCCTATTTTGAATTCTTTAAGATTTCAGTAGGTAAAGTTTTCAGTTTGTCAAGTTTTAAAATGACCCTTGCGGAGCACGGGTTACCTGCTAGTCTATAATATAATAAAGGAAAGAATTTGCTTATACACGTGGGGGATAGAAATTTCACGAATGACGCATCATCACGTCTCAACTACTCACTGATTAACTTGAAATGTTGAATGCAGATTCTCAATTTACGAGGATGGTTATTTATAGGCTCATTTTAATTTGTCAAGATTTGTGTAGGTCGTCGTTTTATTAGACCCTTGTGTATCACGGATAACTTGCTAGCTGCCAAAAATTCATGAAATTTCTAAGCTAGGAAATTTAACCCAACCCGTATACCCAACTCTCGACCTGGTTACAGTTTCCTACAATCCATGGGTGCATAGTTATTACTTTCCTTGCCCTACTACCATAGGTAAGGAAAGTATTGCTTTACAAAAAAAATTAAGGTACCCCAATTTCAAGTTTTCTATACGTTTCAAGGTCCCCTGAGTCCAAAAACATGATTTTTGGGTATTGGTCTGTGTGTGGTGTGTGTTATGTGTGTGTGTGTTATGTGTGTATGTCTGTGAACACGATAACTCCATTCCTAATCAACCGATTGACTTGAAATTTTAAACTTAAGGTCCTTATACCATGAGGACCCGACAATAAGAAATTCAATAGAATTCAATTCAAGATGGCGGAAAAAATGGCGGATAATTACTAAAAAACCATGTTTTTCACGTTTTTCTCGAAAATGGCTTTAACGATTTTCTTCAAATTTATATCATGGATAGCTATTTATAGCCCTATCAACTGGCATAAGTCTCATTTCAGGGAAAATTTCAGGAGCTCCGTAAATTCTTGAGAAAAATGGCAGAAAATGACTAAAAAACCATGTTTTTCACATTTTCTCGAAAACGGCTCCAACGATTTTCTTAAAATTTATACCATGGATAGCTATTCATAAGCCCTATCAACTGGCATGAGTCTCATTTCTGGGAAAATTCCAGGAGCTCCGTAATATTCTTGAGAAAAATGGCGGATAATGACTAAAAAGCCATGTTTTTCACGGTTTTTCGGAAACGGCTCTAACGATTTTCTTCAAATTTTTACCATGGATAGCTATTTATAAGCCCTATCAACTGACATGAGTTTCATTTCTGAAAAATTGCAGGAGCTCAGTAATATTCTTTAGAAAAATGACAGTTACTAAAAAACCATGTTTTTCACGATTTTCTCAAAAACGGCTCTAACGATTTTTTTCAAATCCATACCTTATATAGTTATTTATTAGCTCTATCAACTGACCTGCGTCTTTTTCCTGGGGTACTAATGGGGGGTCCACCTAATCTTGAGAAATGGACTTTGTAACCTCCTTCTCGTCATGAGATAGGTAGGTACACGGTTTTACTTTTTCTTCTCCATATACCGTGGGTACGGTAGGTAGAGCACTTTATAAAAAGAACACAGTCATAGTCAAGATATTTCATCTGTGAACAGCTGTTTTGACGAATTTCAAAAATCATCGAATTTCACAATTTACATAAGGAAAAAGTACTCTGAAAACAATGTATATACACATATACAGTAGTCTGATCGTAGTTGCAAATATGTTGCCGTCAATCGTCATTATGTTATTCCCCTAAATTATTCTCGTTTGATAATGAGGCTTATAGTTCAATGAGCAAGGAAAGTTGTGTGAGTGTACCACACCAATTTTTTATAGTGATACACTGCGATTTAGCTGGTCTTTTTTATAGCATCATAACGTCTGAACTACTCAACTGATTAACTTGAAAATTTTGAAACAGATTCTTAATTTACCGAGGATGGTTAAAGGCCTATTCCAAATTTTTCATGATTTCTGTAGGTCAAGTTTTTAATTAGACTTTTGGGGAGCACGGGTTACCTGCTAGTTGTGATTGAATTGAGAGATTTAGTGCCGGTTGCACAAAAGCCGGTTAAATTTCAATCGTGATTAATTCCACGAGAATCAATTAGAGAAGCCGTCTCAGAGGCGTCTTGCCGTCTTGCTAGTTGCCAATAATTTCTATCCGAATTTGGGAAGGGAACAGTTTTGTTCCTTTCCCAATCATTCATAGAGTGAGAATGATATTTTATCCATGAATTAATAATAAATAAATTCATGAATTTTCTAAACTATAGTGCGGTCCACGTTATAATGACAGTATTTGATCAACTTCGGTTTTGCTATCCTTGTCTATCATTCGACAAAGCCGGTGGTACTATCCTTTTCTAGGTCCACAACGATGACAATTATGTTTTTGACGGTGTAGAAATATAATTAATTAATGCAGAGAATATTGGCATCGCTATTCTATCAAAATCCACTGCCATTATAACGTGGACCACACTATAGGAAATTTAGCCCATCCCATATACCCAACTCTCGACCTAGTTATACAGTTTCCTACAATCCATGGGTGCATAGTTATTTATAGTGATACCCTGGCGGTATTAGCTGGTCTTTTTTATAGCAGCGGACAGCTTAATTCATTTCTAATGATAGTCATGGACCGGTTTGTTTGTGATGAGCAGAGTTGTTCGTTCTATACTTCTATTTCACGGAATCCTTGAATTATTATGCGGCTTTCGATCTGTTTCTGCGACCTCAATCCACACTGACCGGGAGGTGGAGGTGGTTGGTGGTCGACGTGGACGGTGGAGGCCATCTCTACCGCGATTACCATCACCTGTTTTAACACTAACAAGATAGAGATAAAAGTACATATGAGAAGAAACCTATCGTTGTTTATTCACACAGCGGTAGTCCAACTCCAAAAATAATGTCAGTAGTTATAAACTGGGACTTCAAACACTCTTTTTCGCTTGAAATCCCCCTCTCCCCACTCCCCACTCACCCATACCACCTTCCCCCCTCTCCCCTCTCTCCCATCACTCTCTACATCTAATGCTATACTGACAGATTTAAGTGAATTGAGAAATTCCCTATCTCTCTCTCTACATCTATTGCTTAATAATCTATTGCTATACTGTCAGATTAAAGTGAATCCTTATCTCTACAATAATCTAAGTTCTATAATATCCATATTATGCTTGGTTTCCAACTGACAGTCAAGAGTTCAATCAAACTGTTTATCAATATTATGCATGTGTAAAAAATTGAGCTCTTTTTCTGTACAAACATCCCAGTTGTGATTGTTAAAGTGTTTTCTCCGACAATATGTAAGTATAATTGGAATGAGCTAGCATATCCAAAAATACTTACATATTCTCAGATCTATTTCACTCGGGGGTGGGCTATCTTAATACTCAACGTCTATAGTTACCATGAAACTGTCTCAAGAATATGCAATTCCCACTCACATTCAATTCCCATGAACGAGAATTAAAACTTCTGATGTTATCCTCATTCAAAACCACTGAATATTCTTTCGGTAACTTAATAGTGTGTTTAAAGTCACCTTCACTATCAATATCGATA